>NC_084509.1:6860000-6952500 GCF_024500385.1 Phyllopteryx taeniolatus | reverse complement strand
GCAATGCTGTGACCTTACAGATGCACCACAGTGGATGTACTTACACTTGTCAGGCGGGGTTATTGTAATGGTTTGTGCAGTGAATTCGTCGTCGAAGTATCTCGTATCTGTCTCCGAGGTGACCTGGGGCTTAAAAGGTGGGATGAGCTGTGCAGAAGAACAAGCAAAGTAGTGTTGACATTCAGAGCACCACAATTAAAAAGGTCAAAATGGCACCCTTCCTCTCCTAGTGCGTCACCTTCTTCTCCAAGACATCCTGCCAGTTGATTGAGGTGAAGAACTTATGGGTCATCGCTTCTTTGGCATCGTCAGGTCCGCCGCCGAGCCTGGAAACCACACACAACACACACACAAAAACAGTGTTAACACCACCCACTGAGCTCACAGCTTGTGTAAACACCACACTTAAAATGTGCTGTTCCCTTGTTACGGCCAATTTGAGACGTTCATGTTTAATTTTCTTACCTGCAGGCAGAGCTTCCTGACACGATTTTAGTTACCTAAAAATACTGGAGCTCCTTCAAAACAACAGTCAATGACATCCTTGTTTATAGCCATTAGCCTCGAAAAAACCTAATCAAGGAACACAGCTTAAATGTGGATTACTGCATATGTGCTGGCTGAAGGCAAGATGAGAGAGAAGGGCTCGCAAAACTAAGTTCTATTGACGAGCTGCAATGCAGCAAACGTGGACAGATGCATCTTCAGTTTGTGTCTGGATGGCCAAAATAGAATGTCATTTGTCTTGTCTTGAAAATAACAAGGCTTAGATAAAAAATAATATTTTAGATCTGGTGTTTTGCGATATATGTAGCATAGGCCAACACAAACGGAAAGTTTTTTTTCCCCCTTTTCAGTACTCAATTCTTTAACAAAGTTCTTTTACGCATTATACAGTGGGACTTCTGAAGTCATACAAAACAGCCAATGCTATCTGGGGCACGGGAAAAAATCTAATGATTAAATGAACAATGGTAACAGTCAAGTCATGCTGGTACAATAGAACCTCCAAAGTCAAAAGGGTCATACAATTTGGATTGAATACATTTTTGGGGAAAAATATGCCTCGAAGGTTAAACCATCATGTCACTCCCAAAAATCTCCCAAAAATCCTTGTGAGATTTGAGACTTTCATAATGTCAAATTCAAACTTTATTCACTTTCACTATCTTTTTCTATGCGAAAATTTGTTTTGAAATTAAAAAACTTCGAAGTTCCTGTGTGGAGTTTTGCATGTTCTCCTCGCTCTTGTGTGGGTTTTGTCCAGGGTGCCTTGGCTTCCTCCCACATTCATTTAAAAACATGCATGTTAGGTTCATTGAAGAGACTAAATTGCCTATAGGTCTGAATGTGAGTGTGAATGGTTGTCTATGTGTGCTGCTTTTGACTGACGACCAATCCAGGGTGTACATGCCTCTCGTCCAAATTCAGCAGGGATAGGCTCCGCGACTAATGAGGACAAGTGCAATAGAAAATGGATGGAAGTAAACATCTCGGAAGTCAATCAGTCAAGAGAATGGATTGTCTTTGATTTTAGAGGTTCCAATGTACATTTGTCCAGTCAAATTAATAGAACTGTAGATTAAACTAGATATTACAACTTAGACGATGGTAGTGTATGTCAAAGCTCTGGACATACCTCTGCTTGGGATCCTTTTTAAGCAGGCCAGCCAACAGCGCCTTGGCTTCAGGGGCCAGGTTCTTGGGGAAGCGGATCTCCTCCATGAGGATGAGTTCAAAGAGTCGCTCGTGGTCCTGGTTGTAGAAAGGCAATCGGCCACACATCATCTCGTACATGACCACGCCCAGGCCCCACCAGTCCACGGCGCGACCGTAGTCATTGTCCTCTAGTACCTGTTGGAGTAGAGTGAAGGGAGTGTCTCAAAGTTAAACTCAAACTCTATTTTGCGCACATGTGGTTGTGTGATCCTTATTTTAAATGGAACTTTGCAGTGAAAACTTCTTGTCAAGTTCAGCATATAGGTTACCTCAGGTGCCAAGTACTCAGGAGTCCCACAGAAGGTTTTCATGGTGGCGCCATCAGTGATGCCCTCTTTGCACAGGCCAAAGTCCGTTATCTTTATGTGGCCATCCTTGTCCAACATGAGATTCTCCAGCTGAACAAAAAAAGGAATCAAATTACTTTACTCTATTACCATTGGAAGTGTTCAGTTTCATCAAATGGCAATCACCTATGGGGTTCCTCAAGGGTCAGTTCTGGGACCCCTCCTGTTCAGCTTGTATATGCTATCCTTGGGTCAAATTCTTCAGAACTTTAGTTTTGACTATTATAGCTATGCAAATGACACAGTTATATCTAGCAGTGTCTCCAGATGACTATCGTCCAATTGAGGTGTTGTGTCACTGTCTAAAACAGATAACTGGATGAGGTCAAGTTTTCTTCAATTAGATAATTGTTTTTGGCAGGAAAGAAAAGATGATTGCTCTGAGGGCACGGTGGATGACTGATTAGCACATCCGCCTCACAGTTCTGAGGACCGAAGTTCAAATCCCGGCCCCGCTTGTGTGGAGTTTGCATGTTCTCCCCATGCATGCATGGGTTTTCTCCGGGTGCTCCGGTTTCCTCCCACATCGCAAAACATGCGTGGTAGGTTGATTGAAGACTAGATTGCCCGTAGGTGTGAATGTGAATGCGAATGGTTGTTTGTTTATATGTGCCCTGCGATTGGCTGGCGACCGGTTCAGGGTGTACCCCGCCTCTTGCCCGAAGGTATCTGGGATAGGCTCCAGCACGCCCATGACCATTGTATGGATAAGCGGTATGGAAAATGGATGGATGGATAGCTGTTAGTACATACCTGGAGTCACGCTCTTTAAAAACCAAAGACCAAGTCCGAAACCTTGGTGTACTGATAGATTCCGACCTGACTTTCAACAGTCGTATCAAATCAATTACTAAAACTGCCTTCTACCATCTGAAGAACATATCCAGAGTGAAGGCTTGCATGTGCCAAGCAGACTTGACTATTGTAATGGTCTTTACACTGGCTCCCAGTCAGCTTTAGAATAAAGTTTTGCTACTGGTTTATAAATCACTTAATGGTTTAGGTCCTGAATACATTCAAGAAATGCTAATGGGATATAAATCCAGAAGGGCTCTGAGATTGACAGACAGGTCAAATAGTCCAAAGCAAATATGGTGAAGTCTCATTTAGCTACTTTAGTTTTAAGTACAGGTAAAAAACTACTCTGTTTTCTCATGCTTTTTAGAGCATTTCTAATTTCTTGCATTGTATGCTGTTTTAATCGTACTCTTATTTTTTTTCTTTGTTTTTAAATGCTTTTAATCAAGTAAAGCACATTGAGTCACCTTGTGTATG
Organism: Phyllopteryx taeniolatus; assembly: GCF_024500385.1. Taxonomy (NCBI): domain Eukaryota; kingdom Metazoa; phylum Chordata; class Actinopteri; order Syngnathiformes; family Syngnathidae; genus Phyllopteryx; species Phyllopteryx taeniolatus. The sequence continues at coordinate 6,949,159 of NC_084509.1, read as the reverse complement.
AAATGCACTATATAAATAAATTTGCTTTGCCGCTAAATGACAAAAACGTGGACAGCATTCATGACAGATGACATGACAATGTATTGAAAACAACAGGAGTTACTACTACTACACTTTGCAGTAGGCAGGTTTACGTTTAGACTTTTTTGTCATTCCGATTGAAGATCTCTGGTCAACTGCTTACATGTGACGTGATCTATTCCGATTAGGATTTATACGATCAGGAATTCTGGGGCCGATCAGCGAGTTAAAAAACAACAACCGATCACTGAGCCGATCACAATGATGGAGCAATAATATAATATTGTTGTGGCGTGTTGTGTTCTCGGCTGTTCGAACATATTTGATAAGATTGATCCAAAGAGCTTTTACCGCATACCAAAGAAACCTGAAACTCGAAGGCTTTGAATCAGAGCAATTAAGCTTAACAAGTGGAACCTACTGACAACGACTGCGTTTACTTTTGACACTTTATATATGGTAAGAAAAATAACGTCATGATTTTGTTTTGCAATAAATTATGATATATATCATGTTCTTATTTAATTTTATATTAATATATTTGAGTGGGGGGGACTCACAAAGTAAGATTTTCATTGATGTGTTTTTATTGTGCATGAAAAACATCTTGAATCTTTAATACTGTTTATTTTAGGCATAAGTAGCAATGACAAAAGCAGTCTTGACTACACTCCACATGTAAATATTGTATTTTTATTTTTACATTTTATATAATATTAAAGCAAGTTTCATTTAGATTTAATGAGGAATTTATTGTTATGCATGTTAAAATCTTTTACAATAGAACCTTACACAACATCAGTCTGGATGCTGGACAAGAGTTGGAGATACATGTGTTCAAAAAACCTTTGCTGCAGGTCTTTGCTTGCCATTAACTGGCAACGAACTTACATACTGTGATAAGTCGCCATGAAAACTAGGTGATGCGTCTTTCTGTCATGGGTGTGTGTTATGGTTGTTGTCTTCCCCCTGTCTCGTACACACCTGCTCCTGAGAGCATATTCGCCACCTGTGCCTCGTTTACCCTAATTACCCGATGCATTTAACCTCGTGTCTCATTCTTTCTGGTCGCCAGTTCGTTGTACCTTGTTGTCATGTTCCAGCATTCCTTGTTTCCACGTCACCGACTCATAGTAAAACTAGACCCTGTTCTGATTATTGACCTTGCGTTTTTGCCTCACGTTTTTTGGATACTGTTGCCTTTTTGGATTGCCTGCCTGTGTACCGACCTCTGCCCGTTTATTAAACCTCTCTTTTTGAAACATTCCATTTGAATTGGAGTCATGCATTTTGGGTCCTGTCCTTTGTTCTGTTCATGACAGAACGAACGGGCCATAACATGGACCCAGCAGACTCAGGCCCGGTGCGCAAAGCCCTTCAAGCGCAGGGTCAACGCATCTCGAAGCAGGATGAGCAGCTTGCTGCCCTTCACCTTCATCGAAAGGGACTGTCAGAGCATCAGGACACTATGATGAGACAGGTGCCCTCACAGTTTGAAGTTCTAATGAATATGGTTCAGAACAAGGAACCAGCTGGCACAGCACCCGATGCTACCACTGTACGACTGTTTCCATGTGAAGCAGTCACCATGCCGCCACCTGCCACCTCCGCTGCTGTCTGCCCAAAGCTCTCTCGAACAGAGAGGTTCTCTGGAGATTCTGGTAATATTAAGCCGTTCATCGCTCAGCGCGAACTCCACTTTGAGGTCCAGGCAGCTGCCTTCCCCACCGAGCGGGCAAAGATTGCTTTTGTCATTTCCCACCTGACTGGTCGTGCGGAGGCTACTGCTGAATGGAGCTGCCATTCCGCCGCGTGTCATTCTTGGGCTTCTTTTGTAAAGACTATGGAGCAAGTTTTTCAGTATCCCACACCACATCGTGAGGCAGCTCGCTCCCTTGTCACCTTACAACAAGGCAAGCGCAGGGTGTCAGATTACGCAATTGAGTTTCCCATTGTAGCAGCTGAGAGTCAGTGGAACAACAGGGCACTACTCGATGCATTTTTTTCAAGGACTGTCCCCTGCCGTCAAAGATCATTTAGTCCCACTAGACCTGCCGACCGACTTGGACACTCTCATCGTTCTCGCCATAAAGATCGACAAAAGGCTTTTGGATCGCGAGCTGGACGGAGATCGGCGGAAGGATGCGCCACCGTGCACTTGGAGGACGAGCATCGGTGACCACACAAACCAAGGCAGATCCCCTGTTGCCAGTCTCAATTCACTGGCTAGCGTCATCACGGATGAACAGATGCAACTGGGAAGGTTCCGTCTCCCCTGAGGAACGTCAACGCCAGCTGAGGGAAGGGCGGTGCTTCTGCTGCGGGCAGTTGGGTCATTCCGTGAGCAACTGTCATGTCAAAGTTGCCGGTAACAAGGATACGGGAGCAGTGAGTCTAACTAAAGTGACACTATGCTCTCCAGATCAAGAGATTCATACATCTGTATTGATTGACTCTGGTTCTGACTGGTTTACTCAACTCCCTCCTCGTTAGACATATGCACCTTAGAACCTTTCAAGTAAGATGCCACCGCAACGCTTATGCTGCAGACGGCAGTTTTATGGGAAAGATCACTCACCGCACCCAAACACTCACATTAACATTTCCTGATTCTCACTCGGAAAGCATTAGTTTTCATGTTTGTGACCCTATGAATTATGAATTTATTTTAGGGAACCCTTGGTTGAAATTACGTAACCCCCACATTGACTGGTCCTCTGGGCATGTTATGTCATGGGGCAGCAATTGCACCCAGAACTGTTTCAAGGCTCCATGTAATGTTTAGGGATAGGTTTCAAATGAAATTCCACAGACCCCATCTGGGGATCCTAACTTGTCTCAAGTGGCCACCTGTTACCATGACATTAAAGAAGTTTTTTTCCAAGTCCAAATCCCTTCCACCCCACAGACCTTATGACTATGCAGTTGACTTGCTGCCTGGAACCACACCTCCACGGGGGAGGTTTTTCTCTCTTTGGGGGCCGGAACACAAGGCTATGAAGGAGTATGTGGAAGAATCACTGGCAGCCGGGATCATTCGCCCATCTTCAACCCCTGCAGGAGCAGGATTTTTCTTTGTGGTCAAAAAGGACAAGACCCTGCGACCTTGTATCGATTACCGGGGTCTCAACGAAATAACTGTGAAAAACAGGTACCCTCTTCCTCTCATTCCACCACCTTTGAGTTCCTGGAGCGAGCAAAGGTTTTCACCAAACTAGACTTAAGAAACACGTATCATCTAGTCAGGATAAGGGAGGGGGATGAATGGAAAACAGCATTCAACATACCAACGGAACATTATGAGTATTTGGTAATGCCTTTTGGACTCACTAACGCTCCAGCTGTCAATGATGTCTTGCGTGACATGTTGAATGTATGTTTTTGTCTATTTGGAAGATATTTTGATATTCTCCCCGGATGAGGAGACTCACATTATTCATGTCCGCTCTGTGTTGCAGCAGTTACTGCAGAATGAACTATGTCAAGGCTGAGAAATGTGAGTTCCACAAGGCGTCCGTTTCTTTTCTGGGTTTCGTGCTGGCTCAAGGTGAAGTCAAAATGGAACCTTGCAAAGTTGATGCCGTGACTAATTGGCCCACTCCCACGTCACGCAAGGATGTACAAAGGTTCTTAGGGTTCGCAAATTTCTACAGAAAGTTCATTAGAAATTTCAGTTCAACAGCCTCACCTTTGCATGAGCTTACCTCGCCACACAGACCCCTTGTGTGGAACCCGGTTTGTCAGTCAGCTTTACAGAAACTAAAATTGAGCTTTACCTCCGCTCCAGTCCTCACTTTGCCAGATCCCAAACAGCAGTTTGTTGTGGAAGTTGATGCGTCTGATGCCGGAATAGGAGCAGTGCTCTCCCAGAAATGTCTCAAGGATGGTAAGTTACATCCCTGTGCTTATCTCTCTAAAAAATGACTCCAGCTGAGAGAAATTATGATATAGGTGACAGTGAACTGCTTGCTTTGGTAGAGTGGGGGCACTGGCTAGAAGGGGCTCAGACTCAGTTTTTAGTATGGACAGATCACAAGAACCTTGAATACTCAAGGTTCTTGGTTCTTAAGGTTCTTAAGAACTTAAGGTTCTTCTTAAGTCTGCTAAAAGATTAGATGCTAGGCAGGCTAGATGGAAGATTTCATTTCATGTTATCCTACCGACCTGGTTCTAAAAATGGTAAGCCAGATGCTTTATGACGCATTTTCTGCGAAGAGAATTCTTTGTCCGGCCCTAAAACCATTTTGCCCAAGTCATGTTTTATTTCTGCTTTTTGGGACATTGAAACTGTGGTAAAAGAGGCTCCAAATAAGACTCTTAGCCCTGAAGATTGCCCTGAAAACAGGCTTTATGTGGTCCCGACCTTAAGGGGAAGAGTCATCCACTGGGCTCACACTAAAGGGACTGTATGTCACCCAGGCATTACCAAAACACAATCTGTGGTCGGACAGCGCTTTTGGTGGCCTAATGTTAGAAGGGATGCTATCAATTACGTCAATGCTTGCCAGGTATGCGCTGCTAACAAGCCCTCTAGTCAACGTCCTTCTGGGGAGATGTGACTCCTGCCAATACCACAACGTCCTTGGTCAGACATTTCCGTAGACTTTGTGACAGGATTACCGGCCTCTAAAGGAAATACCACCATTCTCACAGTTGTTGACAGGTTCTCTAAGATGGCACACTTCATTGCACTGCTGAAACTCCCCTCAGCTAAAGAAACTGCTGAGTTAATGATACACCAGGTATTCAAATTTCATGGTTTTCCCAAGAATGTGGTATCTGATAGGGGCCCCCAATTCATTTAACGATTTTGGAAGGAGTTTTGCAGTTTAATAGGTGCTACTGTCAGTCTGTCATCTGGGTTTCATCCTGAAACCAACGGACAAACTGAGAGGCTGAACCAGGAGACTGGGCTCCGATGTCTCGCTTCACAGGAGCCACAATCCTGGACTCAGAAGCTGGTTTGGGTCGAGATTTCTCACAATTCTCTTTCCTCTGCATCCACTGGTCTATCGCCTTTTCACATTGTGCACGGTTACCAACCATCTCTGATTCCTGCCATAGCCCCCAAGTCCACGGTTCCATCTGCATTGACCTTGGTGAGACGCTGCAGGAGGACCTGGGAGCACGCACGCCGAATGTTGCTACGCCAAGGACGGTCCTACAAGACCGCAGCTGACCGTAGGAGGACACCGGCACCGAACTACAAAGTGGGTCAGCGAGTTTGGCTCTCCACCAAGCATATTCCAAGCCGGGTGGAGTCCCGCTCCCAGGTTTGTTGGGCCCCTCCCCATCACAAAGGTCATCAACCCTGTCACCATGAAGCTCAGGCTCCCAAGGTCGATGCGGGTCCACCCTGCATTTCACGTCAGCCTTCTCAAGCCCGCTCGGGAGTCCCCTCTGGTCCGGCCTTCCAGGCCCCCTCCTCCCCCGTTTCGTGGACTGGGGCCCAGTCTTCACGGTGAGGCAGCTGTTGTCGTCTCGTCGGAGGGGGTTTCAATATCTGGTGGACTGGGAGGGCTACGGGCCTGAGGAACGTTCATGGGTGCCGTCTGGGTTTATCGTGGGTGACTCGCTCATTCGGGACTTCCACATTGCGCATACTGGGGCTCCGGGGCCGTCCGTTGGGGGGGGGGGGGGGGGGGGTGGAGTACTGTCATGGGTTTTTGTTATGGTTGTTGTCTTCCCCCTGTCTCATACTCAGTTTTATTAAAGCAACAGCTAGCTAAAAAGTTACAAGTAGTTAAAAAAAAAGCTCTGCGAAGCGGACCAGCTCTGGTTGGAAGACACCATATTTTCAAGGGCGCAAACTACAATGTCACTGTGCATTTATGTAAAAACTGAGCATGTGCAGAAAGAACGCAGCCTGACTATTACAATTGATCCATTTATATGATCGATTTGGGGAAACGAATATTCCACCCCTGTGAAACCAAATGAAATTCCATTCAGCTTTGGCCTGTTTATTCTGATGGAGGTGTTTATAGTTGGAGGGAAAAGTATGTTGGAAACCTTTTGTCGTTTCTTAAATTTCTGCATAAATTGTCATAAATATGGTCTGACCTTCATGTAAATCACAAGAATAAACTGAGTCTGATTAAACCAATACAATACAAAACTATTAATATTTTTATTAAAAATGATGTAAACATTCACATGACAGGGAGGCAAAAGTATGTGAACCCTTGGATTTAACAACCGGATGACCCTCATTGGGCTGCAATAACCACAACCAGACCTTTCCTGTAGTTGCAGAATAGAACGTGCACAACAATCAGGATGAATTTTGAAACATTAATTCCTCTTTCCAAAACTGTTGCAGTTCAGCAAGATTCCTGAGATGTCTGGTGTGAATAGCTTTCTTGAGGTCATGCCACAGCATTTTAATCGGATTGAGGTTAGGACTTGGACTGGGCCATTCCAGAGCAAGTATTTTCTTCTTCTGAAGCCATTCTGTGATTAATTTGCTTCTGTATTTTGGTTCATTGTCCTGTTGCAAAATCCACCCTCTTTTGAGCTTGAACAGATGGCCTCAAGTTCTTCTGTAAAATATCTTGATAAGCTTGTGAATGCATTTTTCATTGATGATACAAAGTTGTCCAGATCCCATCGAAGCAGAACATGCCCATACCATGATGCACCCTCCACCATGCTTCACAGTTGGTATAAGGTTTTGATGTTGGTGTGCAGTTTTCCTCCACACATGACATTGTGTGTTCCTCCCAAACACTTCAACTTTGGTTTCATCTCTCTACAGAATATTTTGCCAGTAGTGCTCTGGAACATCCAAGTACTCTTTACCAAACTTCAAATCCAATCCAATCCATTTTATTTACATAGCACAATTTAAACAAACACATGGTTCCCAAATTGCAGTACAAAGCAATAAAAACACAGCAAAAAATACAAAATGAGGATAAAAACTAAATAAAATGAGATAAAAACTACATAAAATGAAGTAGGTAAAATCAACAAAATAAAATGCACTGCCAACACAACAGATATACATCACATCAGATACAGTAACTGGTGTTAAAAGCCTTGGTAAAAAGATGGGTTTTAAGCAAGGATTTAAAATGAGACAAAGAGGAGTCTTGTCTGATGTGGAATGGCAAAACATTCCACAGTTTTGGGGGTGCAACAGCAAACCCTGAGAGACCGGCTGGGAATGTAGGGGTGCAGCAGCTCAGAGAGGTACGATGGGGCAAGGCCATTCAAGGCTTTAAAAGCAATTAAAATAATTTTAAAATGAATCCGAAAACCAACAGGCAACCAGTGGAATGAAGCTAAAATGGGTGATATATGCTCATACTTTCCTGTGCTAGTTAAAAGACGAGCTGCAGCATTTTGAAGCAGTTGCAGACCGGTTTGATTTTTGCTAGCTGCCTTAACTGGGAAAAGTTGGATTTAACCACGGCTTTAATTTGGGTGTCAAACTTAAGATCAGACTGTCATCTGCATAATAATGAAAAGAAATACCATGCTTCTTGGGAATTGAGCAGAGTGGGAATAAATAGAGGGAAAATAAGAGAGGGCCAAACACGGAACACTGTGGCACCCCATGTGAAAGGGGAGAAGTGGAAGACAAAGAGTCCGCAAGGTTAACACAAAAGGTTCGCTGAGACAGGTAGGACCTGAACCATTCAAGTGCTGTGCCTCTGATGCCCACCCACTGCTCCAAACGAGTAATCAGGATATCATGGTCCACAGTATCAAAGGCTGAAGTCAGATCTAAAAGTGCTAAGACAACACAGTGACCATAGTCAGTAGCTAAAAAGATGTCATTAAAAACTCTTAAAAGCGCTGATTCGGTGCTGTGTAATGTTTTAAAACCAGATTGGAAAGGCTCAATGATACTTTATTAATAAACTCCACAACCTGGGAATAGATAATCTTTTCCAAGATTTTAGAAAGGAAAGGCAACTTGATGATAGGACTAAAATTTGCCAAAACAGTGGGATCCAGCACAGGTTTTTTTTTGTAAAAAAGGTTGCACAATGGCATGTTTAAAATTAATGGGAACCACTCCTGCAAACAGACTACTATTAATAACTGCAGTAAATGATGGTCCAATAGAAGGGAAAACCTCCTTAAAAAGTCAGGGAGGGACAATATCACTTGGTGAACCGGAGTGCTTCAAAGTGTTCTGGGAGAAGTGAATTTCTCAAGGAAAAAGTGAAGACAGTTTTCACACACAGTTCCAATTCCAACAGTCTGTGGTACATTCAAGGTAGACTAGATAACCTTAAAGAGAACACAAGGCTTGTGAGAGTTTAACAGGACAATATCAGAAAAAAAAAATTTCTTAGCAGCTTTACCAGAGGATTGGTAATGACACCAGGAATCTCTCAACATTTGAAAAGACACTTGTAATTTGTCCTTTTTCCACTTCCTCTCAGCCCTTCGCCTGTCAGAAAGCACGGGTTGTTTCATTCAGCCAGGGCTCAGCCTCTGTTTTAATTTTTAATGGAGCCGGAATGTCCATAGCAGTGTGACAGGTGTCGAGGAACCAAGTGTTCAAAGCCTCAGTATCACTATACACAGGTATGACACATTTTTGACTGAAGGCAGTTGAGAAGTAAGCAGCAGTGGAAGAGTTCATCTGCGAGCGGTAGCGTGAGGTTTGACTGACAGCAAACAGCAGCTTCAAACAGTACAGGCATATGATCAGAGAAAAAAGCATCACAGATCTCCAGATGAGAAACAGACAAACCATAGAATGCACACAAGATCAAGTGTGTGAACACGATCATGCGCAACCCCAGTTACAGACTGGACAAGATTAAAAGAGTCGATGGTGCTTAGAAAGTCCCTCGCTAAAGGGTTCTTGGGGCAACACACGTGAATATTACAATCACCAACAATAAGAACCCGGTCATATTTGGGTATAATATCCGCCAAGAACATCGAGAAGTCCGTTAAAAAGTATTTGTTATATTTAGGGGGCCGATAAACCACCACACACAACACTCTGTGTGAATGTCCCTGATCAAACAGACTCAGTTCAAAGCTGGCGGGAGATGAGAGTGATATCTGTTTGCATTTAAAATCACTCTTAAAAGCAGTCGCAATTCCTCCACCTCAGCCAGATGTCCGGGGGGAATTGAAATAGCAGCACTCGTCAGGTAAAGGTTCCGTGAAAACACAGGACTCACCAGCACTCAGCCAGGTCTCAAAGATAAAGAGGAAGTCCAGTTCCCGAGATATGAAGAAGTCCTTAAGGATAAATGTTTTATTCCCAAGCGATCTGGGGTTGACCAGGCCAAACCTAGCAGGAGCTGGCTGGTCAGGGTGAACAGGTGACGAGGAAGCTCGACACAGAGGGCGCAAATACTCCAGATTCAGTGTGCGCCAGCGGAGACATGGAGAGCAGGGGCCGCGGGGCTGGAAAGCCACATCGGACCGCGCCAACGTAACCAGACAGGCAGGAACAGGTTCCAGGGAACGCTGAGTGACACACAGGCAAGGACCAGCTCCAAAACCACCTTGATCGGGACGTGCCAACACGGCCCTCAGTCTCACAAGGCAGCCGCCACGCTTTCCCTGACATCGGTGCCTTTTACGCAGAGGTGGTGGAATAAGAGTGCGTCGGAGGTATGAAGGGATGTCCGATAGGAAAGGGGGCTCCGTTCCTCGCCCCCCGTAATAGTCCAATTTACGCACATTTCCAGCGGCGATCCTCAGATCTAGTATCGTTTGGTGATCATATACCAGCAGAGAGTGGATGGTTTGTACAAGTGTTGCAAACAGAAAAAAACGCAGACAACAGGTGGAGTGGCTGATGGCCTGCCTGACACACTGGCGCCATCTTGCCACGTGTGCAGCAATGTTTTTTATGACAGCAATGGCTTCCTCCTTGGTGTTCTCCCATGATCCCCATGTGGCACATGTTAGCATGTGCCAGAGATTTCTGTATGTCTTCAGGTGACACTCTAGGGTATTTTATTATATTTTTTAACCCCATTGAGCATTCTGCACTTTGCTCTTGCAGTCATCTTTACAGGACGGCCACTCCTTGGAATAATGTATCTTTGTTCATATATTTATGCCAGTGAGGCATAGTGACAGACAGAACAAAATAATCGTCTTCTATTAGATGGCAGGAAGTACATACAGTAATGAATGTAACCACTTTTTGTGACATTTTTGTTTGTTGGTGTGCCGTGAGATATTTCAATTGTAAAATATGTGCCTTGGCTCCATAAAGGTTGGAAATCACTGCTCTAGTCAGGTCATGTATTCTATCGAGTCAGGTCAACCCAATGTTAAAACATGATTTAACATGAATTAAATTACTTCACACACAACAAAACTTTAGAGCATGATTCGACAGAACGCCTGGATGTTCACTTACAACCGTTACTGCTACCACTAGCTTGCTAGGCTACATAACGTTTTTTTGCCTGCTTTCAAGCGTGAACATACCTCAAGCCTTAAACAAATGTCCTCTCCCGAGCACCGGTGACCACCAACACACGTTTTTCCCGATTTTGTTCTTATAAACACAGGGCGCGTTGTCTGTCCCACACCGCCGACATTTTTTAAAATAACTTTATTGGTGGTCAGATATTTACAGTACTACGTCAAAAGACATGCGACAAGGCTAAAAATAAACTAGCTTTTGGATTCAAATATACTGTACACGATGGCGACATGGAGTAAATGTATTTTACGGAGCATTGATCGGATTGGCAAATTATGACATTTAAGTCGATCAGCATAAAATGCTAATTATCGGCCGATACCAATCAGGCCGATCAGATCGGTGTAAAGTCTAGTTTTAAATGCAGTTGTAAACATTTAGACAAAAGTATCACTTCCTTATCAATGCAAAAAATATATTAATAGGAAGGGTGACACCTTACCTTTAAATCCCTGTAAACGACATTGCATGAGTGTAGGTATTCCAGTGCTGATACTATTTCTGCACCATAAAATCGGGCTCTGTCTTCTGTGAACACTCGGTCCCGGGATAAGTGAAAGAAGAGCTGCAAATCAACAAAGACGACACCGGATTTAAAGAATATTCAAAATGTTTAAAAGTCACTAAATAACGTCTTTACACAGATGAGAAATCTTTCAAAAACATGCATGCAAGTGAGATAAAGAGAATAACTTACTTCTCCCCCATTTGCATACTCCATCACAAAGCATAGACGGTCATTTGTTTGAAAAGCATATTTTAGCGTCTGAGTGAAAAGAGGAAAACTGATGTCACAGCATCATTCAGACTATAAATGACAGTTGGATTTTGAAGAACTAGGGGCTTGGTGACTTACTGTTAGAAAGGGATGCCGCGTATTTTGGAGGACTCTGCTCTCTGTCACTGTGTGGGCTACCTCATCCTAAAGCAAATATACATTTTGTACATGTAACAAGTGTAAGCACAGACACAAACTACCAGTAATAGAGTGAATATAAAGCACAATTACGTAACAGAAAATTACACTGGCTATGACAGTATTGGCATCGATAACCACAATGTATCTCACTGGACAGTCTTCTGGATTTTCTCATGTATGAAAAAGTGAATCAAGGGTGAAATGTGTTGCAATGCACATTTTCTCCACCGCAAACTTCAGGTTTACAGATGCCACATCTGCTAAACAGACGTCTACCATGACACAAAGTGACATCAGATAAAGTAACAGTACAGTAAAGGTAATTGTTGTTATTTTTTTAATTATTTGAGGTACTACATGTATTTATTCAAGTCAATGATGTTTTGTGCGATTAATCAGAGCATGGCGTGTGGTAGAGCGAAGGCCTCTATTTGAGGTCAACCCTTTGAGGAAAACTGTCAGTTATAAAATGTTTTTGTAGAAATGTTTGTTTAAAAAAAAAAAAACACCATCAATCATATCTCATTCAGGGTCCCCCGGGGGCTGGCACCAGGTATGGTGGGGGCCGCCGGGCCGGGTGCTGACACATTTGTGCTGATTTCCGGTCTGCTCACCCCATCCTCCCACCCACCCACTCCCCCCTTCTCTGCTCTGTCGGTCCTCCAGTTTCAATGCATCATACACCCATCTGTGGGGGATGGGCAGGGAAAGGCTGGGGAGGACACTTGGCCGGGCGCGTCTTCGTGCGTGTTCTTCTTCGTTAGTTTTCGCCACTTCATCTTACAGCTGGGCGGACTGTGGCCGTCGGGACTGGGGGCCGTTTTTTTGGGGGTTTGGTTGGTTCCGGGGGGAGGCCAGGACGTTGGTCCCGGTTCCGGTCGGTTCTCGATGCCCAACCCTACTCACAATGGGCGCTTAACTTGGGCTTGCTTAAGTGGGCTACGACTGTTTATTTTTTTTTGGGGGGGGTGGCAGCCGGATCCTGTGTTGGGCCCTGTTGGTGGCTGGGGCCCCCATGCTCTCCGGGGGTTATGGGGGCGGTGGCTGCACTGGGTGGGGGTGCGGTGTTCCGGTGCCCGTGCCCCTCCGCCTCTCAGGGCGCTTCGGTCGGCCTTGGGACCTTCCTGGGTCCTGCGTGGTCAGTGGCGTTCCCCTGGTTCCTCAATGTGCCGGCTAAGCAACTCCGCACACTAGTTGACTAACATGCATCTGATATGGTGTTCATTCACTAATAAGTCCGAAAGAAACAATACAGACTTTAATTACTTTTGCTGGAATCACTTATAACAACATAGGTTATACTAACATATCAACTCACAGGTTCTTACAGGTGTTTAGACACTAAAAAAGAATCCCACCGCACTACTCCACAGTAGCACTGCCTTGCTCACTTTCCCACATCCTGTCCTTCCCTTTTCTGTCCTCTCTTATCTGTTTCATTGGTTGGTTATTGCATGTCCTCACCGGGTGTCCCCCACCCACCAATCTACAAATAACTGTTGTAATGTTACTTGTGTTCAAATATCTAGACTGTCTCACTATTGTTCTGCTGTGGTTTTCACCCCTTGTCCACTCTGTCCCTCTCTCATTCCCCTAAAACCCTTTTCTGTCTGGCTGCATTTTCAATAAACATCAGAATAATAATAAAAAAAATGTAAATAAGCAGAGTATTTCAAACTCCCCTGTTACACAGCAAAACTGTTCTAGCACAAAGGTATACAGAGCCACCATTCTGCAAGGCCATGAAGTTGAACAGGAAAGGTTTAAAAATAATAATAATAATAAAATAAAAAAGCATCATCAACTAAAAATGTAATGTATACCGGTGGGACAAAAGAACCTACCGTACCCCAGCCGCAAAGTGATCATTTAAGACACCAAAGCATGTTCTAAACCCTATGCACTGGTTCTTTAGAAGACATTGCAACGAGACAAGCACTAACTTTAGCAATGATGACTTCTTTGCGGAGGATTTTCATGGCGTAGTACATGCCCGTAGCCTTCTCCTTCACCAGGATTACTTTGCCGAACGTCCCCTTGCCCAGTAGCTTCAGGTAGTCGAAATCACTCATGTTCTGCTGAGGCGATGACAGAAAAGCCACAATGGCCAAAACACATCAACTCCTGTTATCAAGCCGCAAATAACCCCTCGGCGTAAAACGAGGCTTGAAAACACTTATAAAATGTGAGCTGACCACTTTTGAGCGGGATTTAGACACGGCGATCTCCATCTCCTCTGCGCCGCTGCTGTCACTCGGCGAGCCAAATTTGATCTCCATGGGCTCCTCGTCCTGCTGCTGACTCTTTAGGCTGTTTGCCACCGCCTGGATCGATCGCATCCATTCTTCCCTAAAACAACAGTGCATATAAACACATTTGAATGACAATGTCCCTTCATATTTAGAAACAAATTTTCCCTCGATAAATGTTTGTATTATTATGAAGTACATTTAAACAGGAAGAGTAAATAGTTAGTGAAATTCAGATGGTACAAAAAAATACTGCAAAAACGAATCAGCCAAACCTGCTCCATCAAGCCATGTTTGTTATTTAAAGACTTAGCAAAGGTTACATGAACAAAAAGAGCCTGCTCGGTTATAATCGAGTCTAATTTAGCCCCAAATTCTATTTTGAGTGGAAATGTAATTCTCACAAAAATGGATTTCCCTGCCTTAATGAACAATGGGTTGTTGAAGCGCCCTGTGTTTCTTTGGAGAGCATACGTTACTCTACTGTTGAAACTTGAGACTCACTCAAGATAACAATGTCAATGGTAAATAAAATCATGATAGGATCAAGGTTTAAAGACAAACATCTCCATTAGTTTAGAGTGGAACTTCAACTCTTGAGCAAATGTCTTGAAGCTCATAAAATTATGATTCCCACCAAACGTTTCAGGAAAACCACATTTCATTATACATTGTTTCAATAGCCAAAGATTATCGTCAGTAGCAGTGTGGATGACTTTGTTTTGAAACATACCTCTCCTCATTGCTGTCTACATGGAAGGTGCGTTCAATGACTGAGGTCCACTGCAGGCAGCGGATGACAAACGTGTTGGGCCTGGGCCTCTCCGTCTTCATCAGCTGGCATTCTACAAAGCACAGAGCTACTAGATAAGAAGACTGGAGGAAGGGGTCACCAAAGCATGGAAAGAAACATGTCAAAGTTCAACACCACATGCACCAGCCGGGATGCGGAACTGACCTGCGACGGAGAAGTTGTTGAGAGGTGGCAGGCTGTGATCGCTGGACACTTCGGGCTTCTCTTTGTAGCCGATGAAGGAACCGTCACTCTTTAGGATGAAATAACGAGGCCTCCAGGTTTTAATGTACTCACCTAGTGACACAAAAGTTGATCACAGTTAATTTTTAACTGATTAAAACTGTTTCTGGATTTAGTAATGAAACAAATGTACACTAAAATCAATCATCAATGCGACAAAATCATGTGGTGCTCATCAGCGAGAGGCCCACATTTCTAAGCGAGTTAGGCAGAAATTCACAAAGATTTGGGAACACACAATAGCATTAGCGATACTGTACCTCTCTTGTGGAGCCATCCCTCTCTCACAACGCTGACTTCATTCATGCTGGGGCAGAAGACTGTCTGGGTTGGGAGGGGGCGGCAGACCAGCTGGTGCAAACTGTTCAAACTAACTGCTTGAGAGAGAGTGACAGCGACTCAGATACAACACTTGTCCAGAGGGCCTAGAAAGAAAAAGGACAGAGAAAAACACCACAGCGTGAAGAATAAGAACACTTGGTCATCATCACTGACAAAAACGTTCATATATGTGTCTGAGAAGACAATGGCATGAACACAAGAAAACAAATTATAATGTACAAGAATAAAGTTGTAATATTACAAGAAGCTGAAATTTGTAGTTTTAACCTTTTCAGCTTTAACTTTACATTCACGATATGCCTTTATTCTTGTAACATTGTGTCTGTATTCTCTTATTACAATTAGGGCTATTACTATCGAATCTTTTTAGAATCGATTCCATGTGAAACATTGGTTCCGCGGCGCAAACGTGGCTCCGGGCTGAACATTTATTCTTTTTTGGTTAGAGCTTAGAGTCAGCAATTTTGTGGCAACCTTTTTAAGTCGACTTAGGCGAGGTATTAGATTTTACAATTTTACCTAATTAAAATGGTGAGTATTCTTATACTTTGGTATAGGCACTTAAAAGAAAATGCTACTTTCAATCACATGAATGACTTTAATAATCCATCCATCCATCCATTTTCTGAGCCGCTTCTCCTCACTAGGGTCGCGGGCGTGCTGGAGCCTATCCCAGCTGTCATCGGGCAGGAGGCGGGGTACACCCTGAACTGGTTGCCAGCCAATTGCAGGGCACATAGGAACAAACAACCATTCGCACTCACAGTCATGCCTACGGGCAATTTAAAGTCTCCAATTCATGCATGTTTTTGGGATGTGGGAGGAAACCGGAGTGCCCGGAGAAAACCCACGCAGGCACGGGGCCGGGGGGGGAACATGCAAACTCCACACAGGCGGGGCCGGGGATTGAACCCGGGTCCTCAGAACTGTGAGGCTGACGCTCTAACCAGTCGTCCACCGTGCCGCCTGACTTTAATAATATTACACCTTTTTTCTTAAAACATTACCAGTGGTTGAAAATACAACTATTCTCATATCATCATGTATTTCTCATAATATTGTCACTTGTTTCTCATACCATTGTGACTTCTCCTAATTGTAACACTTCCTCCTTTGATTTTACTGTCTATATAAAACCAAAGTACAGTATTCTAGCATTGCCAGGAGCTAAAGTTTAAGAGCCCAGATTTAATTTTATTTATGTATATATATATGTATGTATATGTATATATGTATATATATATGTATATATGTGTATATATATATGTGTGTATATATATATATATATATATGTATATATATATATACATATATATATACACATATATACATATATATATATATATATATGTGTGTATATAGACACACATACATACACGTATTATACAAACAGCCCAACGGCAACTGTGACATATGTTCAAATGCACTACTAAATCAGGTGCAGTGATCAACATGAAACAACAGTAGTGGTATACAATAAATGTGAGTGGCTAATTCTATGGGCCAGGCTGTGCTAAAACGAGTTATGTTCAGCCTGGGGAGGCGTATGTGAACACAAAGCAAATCTTATTCCACAGAACAAAGGACACTTTCTGTGAATTGTGGGTTAGGTCTCCACAAGCACTATGCTGCAATCATGTGCTTACCTTTACATGTTTCACCACCAGCCCACAACACAGAAAAGTGCTGAAATGTGCACGTCACATTGTGCCTATCTGACCATCTGACATTTATGACAACACGATGGGAAAGTGCTCACCACTGATACCTCGTCATTTTTTTTCCAGTGTCAAGTTATAAATAGTGGATATCAATATTATTATTAAAGCAGTGCCAGGAAGAGCTCAAATGTAATGTCACTGAATTCCAATTAGTCTGTCACAATGATTGTCGTGTAATGGCCAATCAGTTAGATGAATTGGAATATTTGGGCTAGGGCTGGGCATTTAATCAAATTCATCAATTAAAAACATGCATGGTAGATTAATTGAAGACTCTAAATCGCCCGTAAGTGTGAATGTGAGTGTGAATAGTTTTTTTTTTTTCTATGAGCCCTGCGATTGGCTGGCGACCAGTTCAGGGTGTACCCCGCCTCTCGCCCAGAGTAAGATGGGATAGGCTCCAGCATACCATGAACCGAGCGAAGATAAGCAGTACGGAAAATTAATGAATGAATTTGAGTTTGTCAAGATTTTGTTAACCAAATTTCTTTTAGCTGCTGTAGTCCAAAGTGTCTTCCAGCTGACACCAACAACATGGCTGCGGACAAAGTGGAGCTAGTTCACAAAAGCACAGTCAGTTTTGCTAAATAAGTTACAGTGATTCATGCTAAGAAACAGACGAGTACGAACGGAATCATTTTCACATCGTTTTCCATATGACAAGAAAGCAGTCCGCCTGAACATTTACAAAGACATGGTGCCCATTTTATGTTCCAAAAGCAGTGATTTATTGACATGCTGGAAATGTTGGATCCCATGTATGTCCGTCCAATACACAAATATTTTCACCAAGGCTGCCTTGCCTCACCTGTAAAACCAGGGCTATAGTTATTGAATATGTTTCGAATTGCGTGTTCTATCAATTATCCCATCAATCATTTGAATAAAAATAGATTTTGCATCATAAATAATAGAGTACATGTGGGGTGCAGGTATTATTTTTATCCACTCGCCATCCTTGCTATCTACTGTAGTATCTATGACTGTGAATTTATATTGCTTTAAAAGGTGGGGCCTGTGTTTTAAGTGACTCGATGTGAATTGTGGCCAACGCCAGCTCGTGTATGAATATGCGTATTACGTGTTTTTTTTTCTTACCATTTGCTCAACATAGCACAGTAGATTGCAATACGTTCTAACTAGTAGGGATGATAATCAATAAGAAAATCAATTCCATTGAATCTAATCCCTTTTGTGAACCGTTTCCCCATATTGATCCCCTATAGTAAATATTCGGCTCCTTATTCGAATCCCCGGGAACTGGTTTCACAGATTAATTTTCTGTGACGTCACGTGGCTCAGCCAGACTGCAGATTTAGAACTTAGAATTTAGCTTGTGTTATATACCAACAACATTGTGCATGTTTTTTTTTTCATATACAACAACCTATCTGGAATCAATATGAGCACTGATAAGGAATCAAATCGATAATGGCATCAACATTGATAATTTCTTATCAATTATCATCCCTATTAACTAGCAATGGTAAGCTATATCAAATTAGCTAACATCAATATGGTACCTTGTGTTGATCAGACAAGCTGCTGAGGTACACATTATTACACTTGGTCTTCCTTGTTGAATGTGAAATGGTCTCTAAACGCTTGACATTTTCTGTCTTTACAAACACCTCCTGGCTTGCCACCATAGCACTGAATTATTTCTACATGGAGTGGTGTGTGTGACTGCTGTAACATTAGTCTGCCCTATCCCTACGAAGCTTCGAGGCAGATTTTACTTCAACCTTTTTTTTTTGGCAATTGACTCACTTAATGTATTCAAATAATCGTCATAGCCCTAAACCATAACTCGATATGAGAAGGCGTGTGAAAGAGCTGCAGGGGTTGCATTGTTAAATGTAAATTCATTAAGAATCATGTTTACATACATGCTTTGACAAAATGGAAAAAAAAATATTCACATTATAGAAAATAAAAATATGAATTTTAATATTTCTGAATAAGTTATTGCAAGTTATTACTAGGGGGAAACTTGCTGGGGGGAAAAACCTGTTTCAAAGTTTGGGAATAAAGCAACTCCCAGAAGGGGTAAAGAAACCAAAGAACAAAAATCTTTGGTCATTTGGGGAGATTTTATTTTAAGGCCATATCGCCCTCGCCCAGCACTAAATTGTAGCCAAAGGGTGAGTGATTTGACACTATTTAAACATATGGAGCACAACAAAACTTTCACTGTCGTTGTGACGAAAAGCAGCAAGAATATTAGTTAATGAACATTCGGGAAACCCACATAACAGTGCGGAGTGTATTTTATGGCTACCCGTGTATATAGTGTTTTAATAAATTTTAGAACAGCATGCTGCAAAACGGTCTCATAACACGTCCCCATCACTATAGCGTGGAGGCTACAAGCTAAAGTAGCACGGGTCAGCGAACAGTGTCGCTCGGCGTCCAGAAGGCGGAAAATTGCTTCCCACGCTTAAACTAGTTTGTCCACCATAGCAGGGTTGGCCGTTCACCACACAGCTCCAGGGGACCGCGAGCGTGACATTTCTGAACAAACAAGACAGCTAACCACGATAGCTCCCCGAGCTAACAGCTAGTTAGCGCGCGAGCAAGCCACCTCACTCGTCTCCCGTTCTATTATTACTACCACGCCGGCTCCCCCCCCCCCCCCCCCCCCCCGTCTCCTCCACCTTTTTTTAACGTACCTCCACTGTGAAATATTTCCACTTCTTGAAGAGTTCCACAAGTAGCCCTGCACAAGGGTCCCCCCGCCGGTTATCACTCTCCGCTTGTGTGTATTGAACTCTGTCAATGATCACACAAGCTTAGCCGACTAGCTTGTTTTTCTTCTCACAACAACAGCGGCGACGGCGTGCTCGGTTTGTCACCGAAGCGAGCCAGCGAGAGAGCGAACAAATCCTCCGGGCCGCTACTCGGTGGGCAAGAGAGCGTAATACGACGGCTATAATGTTCAACTCGTGGACATATTAAACAGCGTCACTGTTGGTTTAGTGGGGTTAGAGTGTCTCCCGTTTGCTGCTCGTCTACGCGAAAGCCCTCCGCTCCGCAACTCCGTCCCCCCCAGCCAGGCAGGCAGGCAGGCAGGCAGGCAGCCACTCCAGTCGGAAATGACGCGCAAAGGGCCCACAACCTGGACGGAAAGTACAGTACAAATACAGTGGACGCCCCCCACACAACTGCGACAATATATAAAATATGATTAAATACTGCCACTTTTTTTGTATAGTACATTCCTTTTTCCACACCAGGTTCGCAGTGAATTTGGTCTCCACTTCTCCCACTGACTTCACACCAAGACATGGGGCGTGTTGATTTTGGTGATGAAAAAGGGGCGTTTCAATTAGTTATTCACCAGTTGCTCCAACATTGATTGATATTATTGGAAATGACTGCCACTTTCATTTTATTGAGTAACGAATACGAAATATGGACCATTAAGACTCCTTGAAATGCAACTAAACTGTACTTATGCAGTAATTATTTTACATACCACTAGAGCGAGCCCGCGAACCACACAATGAGAATCACTGCTCTCTATAAAATTATGAACTACTGCGATAGGCCGGCGACCAGTTCAGGGTGTACCCCGCCTCTCGCCCAAAGATAGCTAGGATAGGCTCCAGCACGCCGGCGACGCCTGTGAGGATAAGCAGTACGGAAAACGGATGGATGTACAGGTCTTTTCAAAATGTATAAATAGTCTCTGTAACACTAACAATTGGGCGATTTAATCATCAATGTTTTATATAAAAGGGAAAGACAGACAGAGTTCGGGACGCCCTCCAACTACCGAAGTACCCCCACAGGACTCCCCAAGGGACACGGCCGAACGCCTTCTCTAAATCCACAAAACACGTAGACTGGTTGGGCGAACTCTCATGCACCCTCGAGGACCCTGCCGAGGGTGTAGAGCTGGTCCACTGTTCCACGGCCAGGACAAAAACCACACTGCTCCTCCTAAATCTGAGATTCGACTTCCCGACTTGCCACTGAGGAGCTTTTAGTAGAGTCCGCCGCAGACATCCCAGACTCTCCTTCCTCATGGGAAGGCATGTCGGTTGAATTGAGGAGGTCTTCTAAGTATTCTCCCCAACGACTCACAACGTCCCGAGTCGAGGTTAGCAGCGTCCCATCCCCACTATACACAATGTTGATGGTGCACTGCTTCCCCCTCCTGAGACAGTTGTTCTCCCTGGCCTCACCAAACTCCTCCCACGCCCGAGTTTGTGCCTCAGCAACCACCAAAGATTAAGTCCGCTTGCCCAGCCGGTACCCATTAGGATTCCCACAGGCCAAAAATGCTCGATTGGACTCCTTCTTCAGCTTGACAGCATCCCTCACCGCTGATGTCCACGACAGGCACCGACCACCTTACGGCCACAGCTCCAGTCGGCCGCCTCAGCAACGGAGGCACGGAACATGGTCCAATCGGACTCAATGTCCCCCACCTCACCCGGAACGTGAGCAAAGTTCTGTCGGAGGTGGGAGTCGTTCATCCCAATCATGCCCTTCCAGGTGTCACTGTCATTGCCCATGTGAACATTGAAGTCCCCCAGCAGAACGATGGAGTCCCCAGCAGGAGCGCTCTCCAGCACCCCCTCCAAGGACACCAAAAAGGGTGGGTACTCTGAACTGCTGTTTGGTGCATAGGCACAAACAACAGTCAGGACCCGTCTCCCCTCCCGAAGGCAGAGGGAGGCTACTCTCAGACAGAGCAGAATTAAAATCAGAGGCACATATGTACCTAATGCTGTGACTTGGATGGATTTTCTTTGGTCCCTTATAATGAATGTATACCCTGGTGAATAAATTGGCACTTCATAGTGAAGGGATGGATAAGGATAGAAGAATTATTAAAAATGTATAAAAAATATTTATTGTCAGAATGTAATTTTAAAAAAATAATACCACAACAGCATTGCTAACATTGTGAATCAGGTCCATGCTGTCCATGCATATGGAAACCCGTTGGACCATTTATTTGATATCCTACGAGTTCTGAATTGTCCATGTACGAGTATGCTCTTTGTCCTCACTAGTAAGACAATTCAGCACACTCTCAGGGAACTTTATTTTGTTGTCTTTGCTGCTTCCGTTGCAGGTAGCGAGCGCGTGCATCACTGATACTGCTTTCGTCATTTCGCTTCTCCACCTTCTTCAAGGCATCCTCACCAGAAACCTCTGAAACAAAACAAATCATGCCAATACTGAACATGTGTGATAAAGTGGCAATTCCCTAAAAAGAAAAATCAGTGGATTCAAAAACAATCTCAAAGACCTGATTGCCTTTTGGCAGCGTCTCTCCTCTCCCACTTTGTCACCTCCTCATCAGTGACTTCTTCTCTCGCCACACTGCTTAGTTCATAAACGTCTACCTCGTGCAATTTTGGCAGCAGATCCTTCACCCACTCGTATCTGATGGGACATACCGTCCTGATGTACACACGTGACGTCACCAACATGTCATGGAAGAGAATCCAGTCCAGCTCCATCTCCTTGTCAAAAAGCTGAGAGAAATAAGGGAACACAGAGGATAGCAGTTACAGTAGAATCGGGGTTTAAGCTTTAATACTAATAGAAATGGTAATAAAGGAAATTTGAATAATATTACCGATGACGATGGATGAATGTGAACCATGGATCCATGACCATCCATTGTGCAAAATACCTTTCCAACAGATCTATGAATGGTAAAAAAAAAATAATAATAATAAAATAAAATTTAAAAAAACGGAATAATTACAGTATACAGTTTACTTAGCGGGGACATATTTTGCCAAACCAACTTTTTTCTAGTGTTTGGGATGTAATATTGTCTCTATGGTGCCTCAGTAAACGTGAAATATGAATTAAAATCATCGACGCATTCCTGACTTCCAGATGTTTTTCTGCCGAGAGGCCTGAAATCATACGAATTTATCAAGCTTATCTACTTCACTAGCAAAGACCTCTGCCTTCCCTTCTCGTTCCCGAGCCAGCGCTGTCAACATAACAAACACGTGTGCTCTGACAAGTGGGTCTTCTCAGGTAACCAATCAGAGGAAAGGGGGCGGTCTTAGCCAAATATGTACAAAGCGGATACAAAACTGGGTCAACCCAGCTATCAGAGGGGCGTTTTCTAGACATTCGTATGAAAAAAACAAGTTGTTTTTTAAAAATAAAATTCACATTTTTATACTTGTTGTCCATGTTAGAGAGTCACTTTATGGAGGTCCAAATGTCCAAAATACAGGACCTTTAAAGTAAGCTTTCTTTATACATTCATCCATCCATACATCCATTTTCTGAGCCGCTTCTCCTCCGAGGGGCGCGGGCGTGCTGGACCCTATCCCAGCTATCATCGGGCAGGAGGCGGGGTACACCATGAACTGGTTGCCAGCCAATCGCAGGGCACATACAAACAACCAACCATTCACACTCACATTCACACCTACGGGCAAGTTAGTGATTTTTTTTCTGGGGAAAAAAAAATTGGTGGTGAGAACATAAGAGAAAAATGTCCACGAATGAACTAAAACAGTAACGACATTGAAATGTAGACTGCTATGTTAGCTCGTTATGCTAGCCACTAGCTAGCCCAGTCACTAGTCATCAAAAGTTGAGTGCTATCAGCTGTGTGATATGTTTTGATATTTTACATTAAAATAGTGGATGACTTCATATTACACTAGTGTTGTGTTTTGTGTGAGTTGCATTAGAGACCTCTTTCATAATCGTGTTTATTGGTTTTGTAACTTCTGCTGATAGACCTTTTCATGTTTGTACACAATAGGCGACAGGGTACTTCCGGGTGGCAGAAAGTGACTGACTCCAGGTGACATGAAATGAAAACGGTGACAAACGGTGTTTGGGGTCACGCTGTCAGACATACCCCAAAGGGTATAGTTTCAAAAAATATAAATTTATATTCCCTTGGAATGCATTTTAATAAAATGTTTGGTTGGGTTCTCTTTGAGCTATTTAGCAAAACATAGTGGCTCGCCTGCCAGTCGACTACAGCTCGCTATCCATATTACATATCAAAAGAGCACATCTGTGGCATTAATCCGACCTAGCAAGAGAAAAGTCAATTGATTGGCCAGTCTCTCAATGATCATGTTAACCATGTCTGAATTTCCATTACATCAAATTGTAAATTATGCATGCTATCTTCCTTCCAAGCAATTTGGCTGGAGTAACAATTTTTTTCCGTGACATTTCAAACATTCAAACTACGGCGGTAAAGAAGATGGCTAAACTCATCATTCCATCCATTTGCGCTCTGCCTTGGTCAAATGATATGTCAGCGTGTGATGTCATTGTGAAAAGGTCTATAGTGCACTTAGATGACAATAAAGTTCAATCGAGTTTTTATAGTGGCGACAGTTTGGAACTTTAAAACAATTGATTCCAACTATAACTGATCTCAATAGGAAATTTTTATTTTAAAGTTGAACAAATCCAACCCAAACAGCAACCTTTGAGGTTCCACTGAATATGAAATAAATCTCAAACAATCATTAAATATGAATGATTGGCATTTAGTCTCCATATTACCTTCTGGCAACATTGGTGAAGTACCCTGTGCACAGGCACCGTCGAAAGAGTTCATTTTTATTGCCATCAAATTTCTCTACAGGGAAATCTCTCCTCTGGAATGATAAACAGGAGGTTAATATGAGGTAAAAACACAAGTTCCCACAGCTACCAATAAGTGCTGTACAGTACTTGTTGCAAACGAAGGAGGATGTCACGCAGCTGAGTCTCCACACTGAAGGCGGATTTGAGCGCCCTCCAGTGGATCCAATTATCCTTGCACCACACTGATGGTCTTTCGCTGTGGAATACAAGAGCAACAAATACATTTTGTGTAGAATACAAAAACAAAGAAATAGACAAACAATGTATGTTCATCTTGCCGCAGTGATTGGTACCTGGCTTTACACTGTTGAAACACACTAAGAAGTGTGCTGAAGTCATTTATGCCGCCACTATTGGCCACCAGGGCTCTATGACTCTGATCGGCTTCTTTCTGCTTCTCAGGGTCGCCTAGACAAGACATACAGTAGGCAAACTGGAGTAAAAGCTCATATCCAAACTCAGCACTCAAACTAATTACATTTTTTCAATTTGACCAAACAATCTCAAAGGAAAAATCTGCCTGTAAAGTCGCATAAGTTTAGTTTAGTTAGTAAGTTTAGTTAGTTTAAGCAGCTGTTTTGCATAATATCATGTGAGACCTCAGTGCAGCGAATCAAAGGTTTAACTCTGGGTGTTTTTTTTTGCTTTTTCTTTGGTTTTGGTGACACTCATTACCAAAATTTGGACAAGGTTGTGCAAGGAGCCTAAAGACTAGGGATGTCCCGATCCAACGTTATCACTTCTGATCCGATACAATATTGCTGCCTCGAGTTTTGTCCAAAACCGATACCAGTCCAAACCAATATCAGAAATAACTATACATACTTTACTTATTTTGTACTATGGAATGTTAGAGAAGGCTTGATCAAGTGATGTCAGTCAAACAGAGAACAATAATCAGCAACAGTAGGTGTGAGGAAAAACTGACACACTATTAACCAATGGTTTACATAGTAACTTTAAACATAGAAATGTACTACAATTGAATAAAATTATTAAAAATGAGAAAATAACTTCAAGAAAACAATAACATAAAAACAAATATTTAAATAGCAACATAACCACTGCTTAACTTAAACATAAGCATATTCTACACATAAAATAGATGAAATAAAAAAAAAAAGAAGAAAACCATGAAAAATAACCTCAATAAACAAATACATATACTATTTATACTATTTATTAGTGCAAAATAACAAGTTAAATTTAGGCTTTTTTTTAGTCAGTATATGGTGGGAACAGCTTTTGGTTTCTCCACGTGTGGCAATACACTTTTGAACTTCGTCTTCTTCTTTGTAACTGGGGTTTAGTTTTATTGACAATGTTGTGGCAGATAGGACTCATGGAGTGAGGCTCGAGGTGGTCAGCTGTCTCTGTGTGTGCCTTGTTGGCATTGCTGTTCCTGCCGTGCACATCATGGCACATCTGAGGGGCAGTGTGGTGCACGCAACGAACTACACACTTGCAGTAACAAAGAGTAGAAGTCACGATCAAATACTGTTAATAACTATTTTTTCACAGAGTTTGAAGAATATATGACAGAGGGTATTATTATATTGCTTCTTTGTATATGTGTATACAGCATTGGTGTACCAATAGTCATTATTTTGAGAGATATAAGTGCCACAAATTCAGTGCTAATTTTCATTAGCTTGTCAATAGTGTTTTTCATTCATTGTGTGCTAAGCTTTGCGCTAGCGATTTCAGTAAACAAAAATGAAGAAACGAAGTCTGTGATGTATTTGAACATTCAATAGGTGTATTTTTTTTGTTATGTGTGTTTAGTTTTACAATGAACTTCAACTAGAGTGTTAATAAACAACTTTAAGCAAGCAACATTCACTCATACTCCTTTAGCACCTTAACAACCTGATCATGTGGGCTCTGCATGCCGTCAGAGCACTGCTGGTTAGAAGGGCTGGAGCGGAGCTACGAATGGACTGGTTGTATAAAAGTGGCAAAATTGGAGTCCGATCTAATCCAATACTCATTTTGAAGAAGAATTTGAGAAGGGGGCCAATACTTTTTCACAACGCTGTATTTGAGAGGCTGTTGGCAGTGATACTACCATTCATTGACTACTGCACTCGTGCATTTTGATGAGACTCCCTATTCAGCCACAGGTACATATTCAATAAAAAAATATAGTTAAGCATTATTGTAAAACACTATATTTATATATTTACTGTATGGTACAGCTTGATGGAGACCAGGTGGATCTCGCTTTGTACCCAGAAATGTCATTTTTGTTGAAAGATAATGTGATACAACATGGCATTTTTGATTGGCCGTTACCTCTAGGACGTTTGCGACACCATGCAACTGCGGTCTGTCACTCATAAAAACAAATCTCAGTTTATCGCTCGGTGTGCGGCGGGCCTTAAGCTACCATTACATATATCAGAAATAAACTAGGGCAGTCATTATAGAATATTTTTAGAATCAATTATGCTATCATTTATTCCATCAATTAATCAGATAAAAACATATTTTACATGAAAGTATATAAAAAAATTTTTTTATTACTGTTTATGCCGCCACCTTGTGGCTTCTAAGGACAGTTAAAGTACAATAACCCTTTTTGAGGGGTGTCAATTACTCGCAAATTTCCGCCAATCACGGCTGGGCTCGGTCACGCGAATGGCGGGGCTCACTCTGTTTTAGTACTTTCAAAGGAATATGTTTGATGGTTGAGTTTCAGCATAATGTTGCCAATTGATGCAGAATAATATTACCAGGCCGTATGAAGATATTCTCTACAGACAACATGGCAGCCACGGGGAGCAGCAGGTCCTGGCAGCCGTGCGAGCCAGCCTTGAGCAGGGCTCTGGTGAGGCCCGGGTGCAGGGGAAACTCCACCATCAGCCCCCCCAGGTGAGTCACTCGACCCCTCCTAGCAGAAAACATGGCGCCCGTCACGGCCAATGCTGTTGTGCTAACGATACCAAAAACAGATGACGCGCGCACAAACCTGTCAATAGCATCAAACTGATAGAGCTGTTTCAGCGCCTCCAGGATAAACCTCTCTTCTGGAGGGTCCAGATAGGGAAACCTGTGGAGAAAAATGGAGGATGTGCGAGACATCAGCAAATCCTGAGACTGTAATAAGTGAGCATTTAAAGCAGGGGTAGGTGAGCTTTTTTGCTCAAGGGCCACATTTGATTTTTAAAAGAGACAGATGGGGCAGGTCATTAGAGGTGAGTAGAAAAATAAAAACATAAAAAAAGTTGATTCTCATTTTAAATTGTATTTTATCAAACAATTGTTTCATAAAATAGGTAAACATTTTTATTGTTTTTATAAATTGACTTAACCAGTTACTTAATGGGATGAATTCCCCTCCCCAAAAAAAGAAACAAATACATTTCAACTAACCAATTTTATGAAAAAACAGCCACATTTAAAACAAAAAAATATAAAAATAATCTTGATAATGTAACTGCTCGGTGAGCTGAATTAAAGAACAGTGTGGCTGTATTTGGCAAACAGGCTAACAACTGGTGCTCTTAAGGATTTGGTTTGTTTTTCTTTTTTTTTTTAGTTGGTTTGTGTTTTTTGTGATGCTACAACAGGTGATTGAAAAAAGGAAAA
The DNA here is from genome assembly GCF_024500385.1 of Phyllopteryx taeniolatus. Lineage (NCBI taxonomy): Eukaryota > Metazoa > Chordata > Actinopteri > Syngnathiformes > Syngnathidae > Phyllopteryx > Phyllopteryx taeniolatus. The sequence goes on along the minus strand of NC_084509.1, from coordinate 6,921,249 downwards.
GTGTAATCGTATGTATATAGAACCAAAATCTAACATTTCCTGTTTTGTTTCTTTTGTCAAGAAGAAGAAGAAGAAGAAGAATCATCTTTTATTGTCATGAACATGCATGCATGCACACGAAATTTGTTCTCTGCATTTAACCCATCACAGTGAACACATACACATGTTAGTGGAACACACTGGAGCAGGGGGCAGCTGAAGCGCCCGGGGAGCATTTCTGGGTATCAGTGCCTTGCTCAAGGACACCCCAGCCGTGAGTCCGGGGGATGTTGGTGGATGGTCCAGTCGGGGTCTTGAACCTAGGTCCCCCATGGTGGCAGGCGATTATCTTAACCATTGGGCCACAGCTGCCCACTAACACTACAAAATACTTATTAATTGCAGCCATAACTATAAATACATAAAATTTACCCTGTACCCTCTTAATTTCAAAGTGTGATTTGTTTTACTTTATTATGGTTTCATAATACATTGGTTAACTATTCTTTATAGTTTAATAACATTTGAGAACTTTAAAATGTTACTTAAAGCAATGACTGGACAGTTATATAAAGGTTTTATGAAGGGATCAGTTTGAACCTGGAACAAATAAATTCACTTTAGATTATAGTGAATTTGCTATTAACATATTCCTCTATTTGCATTTTTTCCCCTTCTGTGGAATCTATCCTCAGCTATTTGCTGAAAAACTCACCTATTTGCAGCTCTACATAATTTTTGTGCCCGTTCAAATGCACAGATGCCGTGAAAGCTCTGGGTAATAGGAAACTTGTAGTTGATGTCAAGGAAGTATTTTGAAGTGATACGTCTCGGCTGGGCGGCACGGTGGACGACTGGTTAGAACGTCAGCCTCACAGTTCTGAGGACCCGGGTTCAATCCCCGGCCCCACCTGTGTGGAGTTTGCATGTTCTCCCCGTGCCTGTGTGGGTTTTCTCCGGGCACTCCGGTTTCCTCCCACATCCCAAAAACATGCATTAATTGGAGACTCTAAATTGCCCGTAGGCATGACTGTGAGTGCGAATGGTTGTTTGTTTCTTTGTGCCCTGCGATTGGCTGGCAACCAGTTCAGGGTGTACCCCGCCTCCTGCCCGATGACAGCTGGGATAGGCTCCAGCACGCCCGCGACCCTAGTGAGGAGAAGCGGCTCAGAAAATGGATGGATGGACGCCTCGGCTGTTTAAGATTGTTATATGTCAAGGAGGTGCAAAGTTTAGCCTGAGTTGTTAGCAGAAGTTATGGAGAGTCATTGCAGCATGAGTAGTTTCCTCTTTGCTGAGTGGACGGAGGTCTTGTTATTGATTGAAAATTGGTATTTTTACAGGTTGCGAAAGGAACAAATTAGAACAACTTAGAAGTCAACTCTTCTCACAAACTGATTGCATTCGAATTGAGAGTCACATTACCTAATGACGTCATGTACACCCAGGCACTTAAGTGTGAGGACCACTGCAGTCAGACTCGTCCTCTGGATCTCAGGAATAGTATATTCGGGCATGCATTCCTCCCAGAACTCTTTGGTGTAGATGCGAAAACACTTCCCGGCTGAGGTTCTTCCAGCTCGGCCTGCTCTCTGCTGAGCTTCACTCCTAACGGCAGGAAATCACCTAATACATTTATTTGTTGTTGCTGACAAAACAAGAAGCTTAACTCATCGGGAGATATGACTCACTTTGAAATGGGCACCACTTCTAAAATGTCCATGCCCACTCTGGAGTTGTGGTTGAGTTGTTTCACAAAGCCGCTGTCTATGATGTACCTGAAAACACAACATGGCGACTTTAGTGCCATCTTAATTGGCTCATTATAGTGTTAGATGCATAAAAGCGGCATGCTCACTTTATGCCAGTGATGGTGAGAGATGTGGCAGCAATGTTGGTGGCCACCACACACTTCCTTATTCCCAGAGGAGGAGGCTGAAAGATCTGCCGCTGTTGCTCTGTGAAGAGGACAAAGAAGGATAATACAGTATACAATCATACCTTGATTTACAACTTGACTTTCTGAAATTAGAAAATGCTATTCCATATTGTTAATAAATGAAAGTGCATGACGGCAGTTGTATGCATTTACCAGTTGGCATGGAACCATAGAGGGGTAAAATAAGGAGCCCATCTACTGTTTTGTCCTGTACGTCATAGCGGTAGTCTATAGACTCAGCCTTTTCAAACAGCAAATCACAGGCCCGCTCGATCTCTGACTGACCTGTCAAACATGGACAGATCAATATATTTGGATGTCAACAGGCTTCAGAGATTCATACCTCAAGTGATGAGCGGAGCTGACCTGTTAAAAACACCAAAATATCGCCGGCCTTCTCACTGGTGTGAACATCCAGAGCCAGAGTCACAACCTGCGGCGTGACATAAAGGCTTTATAAGTAATCCTAATCTTTACAAAGACAACAAGACTTTGAGGGACACTGGCAGAACGGTACAGCTGAACCTCCAAAATCAAATGCCGCCAAAGTGGTACAATTTGGAGGCGCAAGATACTATTTCGTGGCATTTAAAAGTTCAGCATGGTACCTCTTTCACATAACCCGTGCTCTGTAGATCTTTAGGTCCCACAGCAGTGCCCAATGTGCAGGTGACAGGAAATGTCCTTCCGGGGATAGCAAATACGGGGCAGTCACCAAGAAAAGACGAAAGTTTGTCTGTTTCCATGGTGGCTGACATCACCACCACTTTCAGTGGAAAAGCTCGGCCCTTCATAGCTTCAGCCGGATTAGAAAAAACCTTCTTCAGTAAACCGAGGAGGATATCCTGTGATGTAAAGACACTTAGTTAAGTGTGGGAATCATTTGAAGGCTCGAAATTGTCATTATAGATGCCGCCTGATTAGAATATGAAGCAGTATTAGGACCACAGTGAAAACAAAAACTATATAAAATACTACAAGAACAATAAGTACTACTAAGTATTACAAAACAACGTCGGAATTTTATGAGACGAGTCATAATCTTAGGAGAATGAAGACATGCTACAAGCAATAACTAATTTGAGAAGGTCCTAATAATAAAGTCAGTACATAAGTATGAAAGTATTTTTTTGATAATAAAGCAGTACTATTTTGAGAAATGTTCTGAATTTTACGGGTATAAATTATGTCATTTTTATCAGAATAACCTCATTGTGAGATGAAAGTAAATTTTAAAAGAATAATGTTCAAATTTTTTAGACATGTATTATGACACTATTCTTGTAAAATTAGAACTAGTCATAATGTTCCAAGACAAAAATTCATAATACTATAGCAATAAAGTTGTAATTTTTGAAAACAAACTCAAGAGGTGTAACAATTCGTTTTAACAATGATTCGCTTCCTATCACAATTCGTGGTTGCCAATTCAATTCAAGGACGATATTGGTTCATTTAGAACGATACGATAGTAAGCGATGCAGTGGATGGAAATCGATTTGGTAACTTTTTAGCGCAAATTTAAACCAGTGTGACTGTGACATGGATACTGGACACAGCAGATGAAATTTCCTAGATTGCTGTTGTTTCTTGTATGGGAATCAGGTAAAATTAATTATGGTCATTAAATATAAAGATATTGCTGTTGTACTTGTATTGCTTTGCAATAAAACAAGCGTGAAAATAGCAGCTTATTGTTATTTATATTATTTCAGCTATGATTTTACTTGTTGGGCCAGTTTTCTCCTCAAAAATGATGTTGAATTGGTGTTAGAATTATGAGGGGGTCTTTGGAAAAATGTCTCCACTATAAGGAGTCCCAGGACCCAATAAATGAGCCTCCCTGTCCTAAATAGTCAAATACTAATGGTTAAAATTGAAGCACTGTGAGGTTTCCACGAGGAAAAGCTTTCAGGACTTGTGTCAATAATACTTAGACAGCTTGTAAAAAAGTAAACAAACCCGCTTGTTGTAACAACAACGTGAGGCTTGAAAACAGCGCCCAGTAGTTGATGCTGTTGCTCGTTCTCCTCTTATGTCCGACAAAGTTCCTCCTCGTATTGTGGTATCTTTCAAAAGCTACAAATATTTCTTCCGACGGCTGCACAGAGCATGCGCATTCAGCAACGCTCTCAAAATTTATACTGTAAACATTTTCACAACACTTTACACTCACACTTGATCTCTGCTTAGCATTGTGATGACCACAAAACGTGTCTCGAGGCTAGCGAGCTAAGCTAAGCTTGCTTGAAAGGTTTCAAAGTGCACCAAGGTGAGTCACTTACACACATCCATATAAAGTCTGGCGCACGTAAATCCAATGTGTTATTCCCTAGTATTGATACAATCGATTGATTACCTTTGAAAACAATTTTAAACCAATATATTACGTTCGGAAGGCCTGAGCACAGATTGATCTAGTTTGATCGGAGGAATATAAATCACATCGACGTAGTGAATGAATTGTTACACCCCTAATAAACTCATTATCATATAAGTAAATTTTACGAGAATAAACCTATGAGAAAAAGATTCAATTTACAAGAACAAAGTCCGATTTTTTAAATTTAAATAACGTAATTATACTACGAGACTAGTTATGTTACAAGAATAAAGTCATAAGGATAAGATAATATTAAAGATTTTATGGGAATAAAGTTGGAATTTTATGAGAATAAACTCCATGTATTACATCCATCCATCCATTTTCTGAGCCACTTCTCTTCACTAGGGTCGCGGCGTGCTGGAGGCTATCCCAGCTGTCATCGGGAAGGAGGCAGGGTACACCCTGAACTGGTTGCCAGCCAATCGCAGGTCACATACAAACAAACAACCAGTCGCACTTCACACTTGCGGGCAATTTAGAGTCGTCAATTAACCTACAATGCATGTTTTGGGGATGTGGGAGGAAACCGGAGTGCCCGGAGAAAACCCACGCAGGCACGGGGAGAACATGCAAACTCCACACAGGCGGGGCCTGGGATTGAACCCGGGTCCTCAGAACTGTGAGGCTGACGCTCTAACCAGTCGACCACCGTTCCGCCCCCATGTATTACAACATAAGTCAATTTTATGAGAATAAAATCAGAATTTTAGTCAATCAAAGTCACAATACAAGAAATTGAACTGAAATTGAACTTGAATTGAAGCCGTTTAACTCGTAATTTACAAGTAGTCTAATTACGTAGGAAAAAAAGTCATATTTGCGCAGTACAGTCATAATATCCATCCATCCATTTTCTGTACCGCTTAATCCTCACAAGGGTCACAGGCGTGCTGGAGCCTCTCCCAGCTATCTTCGGGCGAGAGGCGGGGTACACCCTGAACTGGTCGCCAGCCAATCGCAGGGCACATATAAACAAACAACCATTTGCGCACACATTCACACCTACGGGCAATTAAGTCTTCAATCACGCATGTTTTTGAGATGTGGGAGGAAACCGGAGTACCCAGAGAAAACCCACGCAGGCACAGGGAGAACATGCAAACTCCACACAGGCGGGGCTGGGATTTGCAGTCTTTTGGCACATCACAGTATCAAGTTTTTGTAGTAATAATGAAATAGACTCCTTAAAATGATCACTTTATTCGCAAAGTACGTTAAAATTTACTCATTTTCATTGTGGCACCAATACTCCTGCATTGCTAGAGAGGATGTGCTAACTCACAGTGTTGAGGCTTCGCTCGTGGACCTCATCCAAGACCACAACGCTGTAGTGAGAAAGTCCAGGGTCTGCCAGGACCTCTCTCAACAAACAGCCATCTGTCATATATTTCACCTCCGTATCCTGCCTCAATCAAATCGTAACATCACATCACATTGTCTCACAACACTGTCTGCAAAGGGTGCCTCTGTGCTGGTCTCTCACCTGTGTTGTGCAGTCGTCAAAGCGCACCTGGTAGCCCACCTCTCTTCCCAGAGTGCACTGCATCTCATGGGCAACCCTCTGAGCCACCGTGATGGCAGCCACCCGGCGGGGCTGGGTGATGCAAATTTTGCCATTTTTACAAAAGCCTGCCAAGGAAACATGACAATCACACACCACGCAAACTAAACTTGTGCACATGTTGCGATCAGTTAAATACACAACGTTTACTATCACAGTAACAATAATAACAGGGTGGCTTACCTGCTTGGTACAAATATTGTGGAAGCTGCGTCGTTTTCCCACTGCCAGTCTCACCTGTGACCAACAAAAAAGGGCTCTCCTTCACGGCCTGTACCAGTTTAGCTTTATGCTTGTAGATTGGCAACCGTTTTGACTCGTTTTCTTTCAGGTGCTTCGTCGTCGATTTGGACATTACTGGTCCGTAAATTATTACAGCAAGTAATAGAATAGGTAACAGATAACAATATCGTTTGCTACTGTGCCCTAAACCACCATTATAATGATGAAATTAAGTTGTCAACAAGTCCTGGCGTTTCGAAAACCACACACTCAAGATTTACTTCCGCAAACTATTTCGTTGTGCGTTCCTATTGGTCGATTGGTGGACACGTGACCAGAATGAGCGGAAACATTTTTGTTTTACTCATTGAAATAACAAAATAGTACAGGTGAGTAAAACAAACATATATTAAAAATACAGTCTTACAGAACAGTACCAATGTGAATATAAAATGACAGCTTCAACAATTTCAAGACTAAGATTACTATTTGTACAGGAAAAAAAACAATAACTATAAACGAACTATCATAAAATGAAGATAGAAACATGTGCGAGGGATAAGATTTGAGTGAGCGAGAAAAAAGACAGGAAAAAAATCATCACTTATTAAATGTGTCTTTGATGGAAATTGTTTTTACGTTCGCTAGAATGTGCGAGGTTTTCATGGCATTTTCTTTAGAAAGTTTGCGTTGTTGTTGTTTTTAGTTCAGAGTAAAACGTGAATATTTGGGTTACATGAAAACACTCTGGCTTTGTGAATATCATTTGCCTAATAAACATAGAGTTTACAGCATTCTCTAAATCGTTTGTAATAGGTGCCTTTTAGAAAAAAAGAACATTTGTTCTTCCATTAGATTGTGCTAATAATATATAATTATGAGTAAGTACCTTTAAAATTGAGTCTTGGGGTACTAAAATAGATCAAATAATTCAATGCAAAGGAAAAGAAAAAATATATATATATATATACACGTATTAGCAGTTACATACAAATTATTGAGAGAAAACCTGAAGCAAACTTAAAATTTTAAAGGAGGGACACAAATTAAACAGGCTTTTTTTTTTTTTTATCTCGTGTAAATTGCTTCACTACCTGCGCAGGAGATGACGTCTCGATAATGCCCCCCTCCTCCAAAATATCATCGCACTCACAGCAAAAGTAGGGGCAGTGGGTGAGAGGAGAGCATCTGGTGATATCCAACTGCAGGCTCGTCCACTTGCAGCAGGAGCAGAGATGAGCCAGGGGCGAGTTGTTGACTTCCGAAATGGGGCTCGATCGTCTCATTTCTTGATGTGACGACGACCGACGCGACGTTCGCAGGATGGCCGCGAGTGGGTGTAAAGGACGATTTTTATCTTTTTTGGACTACAAAACGGAAAAATACATAGTGGCCAAAAACAAAAAAGTTGGAATTTTGTACAGACTTATCCAGTTATCTATCATCGGTTACATTATAGGGTAAGTGAATCTGTGATTCCGCCTGTCCCTTCGGGTGGGACATACGTTTCCATACATAGGAAAAATATTTATGGATCTGAAAAATAATTTGTAAAAGAAAAACACACCAAAAAAACGTATGGCCTATCCTGTAGATCCTACATACACTATATTCATTTTGATTTAAAATTCAAACATTATGAAATACTGTACAGGAATAAAGTATCTACCCTTACCCTTATGATTAATTGTAGTTCATCAGTGAGATGAATGTAAAAATGTGTTCACTCACTAGCAACATTTTTTTTAAAGTCTATATGTATTATATATTTAAAAAAAAGTTAATCTTGAATAATATCAGATGCATTTGTGAGGTGCAGCACGGTGGCTTTGTGAAATAATAAAAACATTTTCTAATTTGAATATACTGAAGTTTTTTATTCTCGGCAGCATGGTAACGAGTGGTTAGCACGTCTGCTTCACAGTCGACAGGTCCTGGGTTTGGCTCTCCTGTGTGGCGTTTGCATATGCCAAGTTTCTCACACATTCCGAAAAACATGCATATTAGGTTTATTGAAGACTAAATTGTCCATAGGTGTGAATGCTTGCCTATATGTGTCCTGCGATGGGTTGGTGGTAGACTCCTGCTTACCCGCTGAAACCCTATGAGGATACATTAGTATAGATGTGTAATTGGTTTGATGAGGATCAATGTGCAATTACAGTACTTGAATCTTTCTCCCTGCTCCCAGGTGGGTTTTCTTAAGCAAGAAGGGCTACCAGGAGAAAGACGAGGCCATACAGAGCACAGTTATTACTAAACTGAAGGGGGTCTCGGTGACCAACACCACCGAGTCGGGTGTGCTGGTGTGGGGGCCGGAGGACTATGTCATCCCACCACAGGTGAAAACACACACAATCCTCAGCCAGGTGGAGATAATCATAAGCAAAAGCAAACATAAAAGTTTGCCTAAACTAATAAGAGTGTCAATGTTAAACATACAGTACGTACTTGTTGCTTTCATGACATACATTGCTTTCTACATGCAGGGTGAAGCTGTTCTTTTTGTTGTCACTAATTTCCTAGAGACCCCCAATCAGAAGATTGGATACTGTGCTGAGGTATGAATATTCAAGGACAAGGTCATCATGTGTTCAAATATTGATCATTGTTTTTAAATTAAATAATGTTTTTGTAGTGCATGAGAACACTGAGCGTGCCCGAAGCACAAGCAAGGAGGAAGTTTAACTTTTTACTCTTTGTTCGGGTACATCTCAATACATTTGAATACAGTATCTTAAAATTTATTTCAGTAGTTCAATTCAAGCGGCACGGTGGCCGACTGGTTAGAGCGTCAGCCTCACAGTTCTGAGGTGCGGGGTACAATCCCCGTCCCCGCCTGTGTGGAGTTTGCATGTTCTCCCCGTGCCTGCGTGGGTTTTCTCCGGGCACTCCGGTTTCCTCCCACATCCCAAAAACATGCATTAATTGGAGACTCTAAATTGCCCGTAGGCATGACTGTGAGTGCGAATGGGTGTTTGTTTCTATGTGCCCTGCGATTGGCTGGCAACCAGTTCAGGGTGTACCCCGCCTCCTGCCCGATGACAGCTGGGATAGGCTCCAGCACGCCCGCGACCCTAGTGAGGAGAAGCGGCTCAGAAAATGGATGGATGGATAGTTCAATTCAAAAAGTGAAACTGATATTCGAGATTCATCAAATAGGAAAATACTTTTCACAAGGCTAATTCCTACCTAATTTTTACAGTATATTAAAAATCATTTTGATCAGTTCTTATGCAATACTAATTTGTTGAGAGGTTTTCATTCGTTGCGAGTTGTAATGATCAAAATGGTGAAAAAAAATCATAAAAGATATTTCACTGTGTGTAGTGAATCTACAGTAGAGTTTCATGTTTTAATTGAGCTCCTGAAATAAATTGAGTTTTCTACAATTTTCAAATCTTTTTCTTTAGATGCACCGTACACACAATACGTAACTCAGAAATTCATATTAATTTACCATTTTGCTGTGGACACGTGTAACATCCAGGGATGTTGTATTACAGCTAAACCATGGAACCAAGGTTTGGATTTTTTAAGCAATTTATTACCATAGCAAATAAGACTCAAACTGTTTCCACCTTTTATATTATAGGCAATTTATATGGAGCATTTTGACATTCTTAACTGTGATGCAAAAAAAAAAAAAAAATGTCGCTGGAAAATAAACTAAAAATAAAACAACATAAGTGGTCAAAGGAAAGATTACTGAAGGCAAGTCGACCTCATGCATCACGCATTTTGACATTGTTAACTGTTTATGCAAGGGTAAAAAAAAAAGGTAATCGCGGGATAGCAAAACTTATGCACAACAATAAATCCACTGTGTCCTCACCATTAACTCTGACAACACAGATGAATGTGCAGAGGGAGGATGACTTTGTGTGCCTGGGAGGTGAGTCTCCTCACTTTTATACTAAACAAGCTCACAGGGTTTAGAGTCAATACTTCTTTCATTATTGACATCAATTTACTGTCATTTTAGGCACATTGTACTGAGCAGCCGGGACAGAGATGTGTGTATCACATACCCACGGCGTAATAAGTTCCATTTCCTCCTCTATTGTTGTCATCACACTTTTTCCTCTTTGGCATCACTGGTACACTAATGTGGTGGACTTTTATGTGACTGGAAAAAAAACGTTGGACAGATTAGAAACACGCTAGTTTTTGAATACAACTCCGAAGCAGAATAATCACTGCAGAAATAGCTCAAGTGCCTCCATTCAGCCATGCTGCCTAAGTCAAAGCACCGGCACCAGTCACTGTGTAGTTTCTCCATAACTCCTCTGCTTGTGTGTGTGCAAAGCTGTCGCAGAGTGTTTACTTTCAAGCTGTTTTATTTGCTCTCTTGAGGCCTGATCATCTGGAAACTATTCTGGACTTGTGTGTCATGCTGCCATATACACATTCTATTATAGAGGGGGCAAAGTATGGTCAATGGGCCACATCAGTGGCATCATTAGGCCTCTCTTTGTGGGGCTTTTACATATACATATAAATGGCATATATATATAATATATCTTTGGCATAACTGGTAGCATAACAAAAAGCCAGTTAATGTGGTGAACCTGTCACCATCTCTCCCATAGTCTGCTGGGATAGGCTCCAGTTCACCCGCATAACCAAGAATGCAATCGAAAATGAAGGAGTGGAACAACTAAATAAAAAATAATCTTCTCTCATTGTACATTGGTTGAGCCTGGGTGTAAATCAGTGTTGCTAAACCTTAGATCCATTAGTTTAATGTTGAGGTGCATATTTCTAAAAGGTTCCTGGCATCCACTTCACTGCCTTCACCTTGCCAGCACCCCAAAAAAACAACCAACATGCACCAGTGCCACGCAGTCACTGCGCTTGTGTACATTTGTGTCCGCCTACTTAGTTCTGACCTTATGAATCAAATTGCAGTTAAACAAAGTGGTGTGGCAATTAAACACAGTTTCTCGTCTGTAATGGCCAAGTTGCGCTGGGGTCTTAAACAGTTTTGTTTTTTGGACCAAAAAACAAATTTTGCAACCCAAACCTACAAAAACATAATATTTACGTCTACAGTATTGTTAAACATGGACAAATACTAGACATAAAATCACGTGTGTTCAGTGTTCATGTTTTTAAAATGCAGTTTTTTTTAGATACATTAAAATTAAGACAAAAGGGACAGAAAGCCCAGTGTTTTATATTTAGTAAAGTGTAGGGTTTTTTAAATTGAGCAATTTTTATTCTTGTAAATACATATAATTGACATGTTCTGCTTCTGTTTGTGCTCAATACAAAGTAAATTTTCTGGCCTTGCTCCTCAGTCCCTTAATAGTGTTTAAAGTCGTTTGCACACGAAGAGCTCTTTTCCAAAACAGGATAAACTTGGAAGAAAATAAATAAAAAAAAAAATATATATATATAAATATATATTATATATATATATATATATATATAAAATAAATATATATATATATATATATATATATATATATATATATATATATATATATATATATATATATATATATATATATATATATATATATATATGTGGGTCAGGACTTAATAATCATGAGAAAATCTGGGTCCCAGGCTGAAACCTGTTGACAATCCCAGATTTAAACGCAATGAAACGCTTGGTCCTTGTTTTTCAGAGCCCCAAAGTCCTGGATGGACACTGTCAGGAGGACGAGGATTGTGAAGAAGGAAAGCTCGTGGTGGCTGGTCATGGTAGGACGTTCCTAACTGTTATGGTACAACACTCCTCATGGGCCACAAAACTTAACTACTGTACCATACAGTTAATTCAAGAAAATACACATCATCTCCACTTGTGAGTGATATTAAGTTTCAGATTACTTTATATTAAATTTATTTAAGTACAATATAGAAATTCAGATCGACAGCCTATTTATCTTATGACCACAACATGGCAAATAAGTATGTTGTTAAAGCTCATCATGTGTGGAGCAGGAAATTGTTCAATTTCACTTAATTGGTCCAAAGATTATTATGTATTTACTACAAATAATGTATCTTTGTTCATCTATCCATGCCAGTGACAAATAATGACAGGCAGAACAGTTAAATGCTCTTCTACTAGATTATAGAAGCTGGGTAAATTGAGAAGAGCTAATCATACTGTACATAGTTTTTGTGACATTTTTGTTGAGTATGCCATGAGATTCTTCTGAGGTAAAATATGTGCCATGGCTCAATAAAGGTTGGGAAATCCTGATGAATGGTAGAGACCTCTTAGCTTGAACGCAGTCTGTCCAGAATGTTCTGATTCCTGCCATAGGATATAATGGAAACAAAAATAATGTACTTTTTTTCTGAAGGAATCATGAGTGGACAATGCTTACGCAGGAGTGAAAACCCCAGTGGAACCTGTGAAATCTTTGGCTGGTGTCCTGTTGAAAGAAAGTTCAAACCAAAGTAAGGCACCATATTGTTTTTATTGAATTATTTTCTAGTTAGCTCCATTGGATTTCATCCATCCATTTTTTTATAGCGCTTGGTCTTATTAGGTTAATCGTGATCGTTGGAGTCTATTCCAGTTGACTTTGGGTAAGAGGCAGGGTACACCTGGACTGGTTGCCAGGCAATGTCAGTGCAGATATCAAAAAAAAAAAAAAAAAAAAAAAAGAACATTCACACCTAATCTTCAATTAAGCTAATATACTGTACATGTTTTTTTTTTTTTTTTTGGAATGCGGGAGGAAGCCAAAATACGGAGCTTTTTTCTTTTGTAACAGATCTCTGCTGACGAACGCGGAAAACTTCACCATCTACATCAAGAATTTCATACAGTTTCCCAAATTCCAATTTTCCAAGTAAGTTCTTCATCATACACGAAGCATATGAAACTGTACACACACTGTACCACTGTGCTTGCTTTGTGCTCTCAGGTCCAACATTCTGGAGACAGCAGATGTGTCCTATCTGAAATGCAGATACGATGAAAAGCTCCATCCTTACTGCCCCATCTTTCGCCTTGGAGACATCACCGCACGAGCAGGATACAACTTCAATGACATGGCAACATTTGTGAGTGTTATCATTATTATTATATCTTGTTATCAGGTCCACAACTAAATAGATGTATTGTTTCGCCTTAGGGTGGCTCCATTGGCATTCAGATCCAGTGGGACTGTGACCTTGACAAAGGTTACACTGAGTGTCACCCACAGTATCAATTCAGTCGCCAGGACATCACCGCCTCCAACAAGACCATTGCAATGGGATTCAACTTTAGGTTATTTACAATCCAAAAGAAATTGATCTGTGTGCTTTTAAATGTGTGCTAATAGTCTGATTTCAACTTTCAAACAGACACACTCGCTATTATAAAAACACAGCAGGCGAGAGTTACCGATCCCTATACAAAGTCTATGGAGTCCGATTTAACATCATGGTGAATGGGAGGGTAAGCAAAATGTATTTCCATATTATCTATTCAATGGTCAAGTTGCTGTCCTGTTTGGCACCTTGATATTCTTGGCTTTGAATTTACAAAAAAATTGTTTAAACATTTTTTATTAAATGAGGGTTTTCTATGTTTTACTAAGAAAATACAATTGTGTGTAAGCTGCTGACAAAGGACATTGTTTTTTAAAATGCAGAACCAACAAAGTATTTTATTTATTATTTTCTTTTTCTCAGCAAGTAGTTCCATTTTTATTATGTTAGGTTAATTTTTTTTGTGTTTAACTAAAATTAAAAAAAATCTGTGGCGGGCACTGTTTGACGATGACATATAAAATTTGGTGGTCAATTTTATTATGCTGGTAAAAACAATTTATGTTAATGTTGGATAAACTTACAAGACGTACGTAAATAATGAAGTCAACCTTTTGCCCAAATAATATTTGAAGAAGTTCTGTATTGAACAACAAACACATTTAGTAACTAATGTGGGTCTTCAGAATGGACCTTACAAGTGAGGAAAACAAATCTTTGAAAATGTATCATCATTGTTGATATAATAGTAAAATTATACTGTATATCATTTCAATGTGATATTTAATGGCATTAATAAAATGTAGAAAAAAAGCACAACACAGTACACTGATATATATTAATCCATCCATCCATTTCCAACGCCGCTTATCCTGGTTAGGGTCACGGGGCACTGGAGCCTATCCCAGCTGACTCCACACTGAACTGGTCGCCAGTCAGTCACAGGGCACAGCTAGACACAGACAACCATTTGCACTCACATTCACACCATCACTGAGTGGGAACTGAACCCACACTGCCCGCACCAAAGTCAGGCGAGTGCACCACTACACCATCAGTGCATCTGATTCATTCATATATATATATATATATATATATATATATATATATATATGCATATATGCATTTTTTTCTAAATTATGTATCTAATCATATATATGCATTTTTTTCTAAATTATAAAAAGTGTTCGATGTTAACATTTAAAATTGTATTTATATTTCATTGTAATTTTAGTTCATGGCATGAAAATTCATTTTCAATATCCTCTGTATTTATGTATTAAAATGAGCATTTATCAATATGTATTCATCACACCTTATAATTTTTTTTAAAAGATTTTTTGTTTTGTTTTGGGGAGTGCATTTTACCAGAAAGTACAAAACAATCACAATACAATCAGTCATACAATGATTTTGAAAAGTACTTTTTAAAATAAAATGAAAAAAAATCTAAATAATGTATTAGTCTACATTAAAAAACAACAACCAGTCTTACAACTTGACATTGTTTTATTTTTTTAAAAATGTATCCTATTTTTTAATTAAAAAAATAAAAATAAACATAAAATATATGTAAAAAAAAAAAATGTAACTGTTAAAAGGGAGTGTGGATTAATGAATTCTCCTGTTGTTCATAGGCTGGAATGTTCAATATTGTCCCGACAGCCATCAGTGTCGGCTCAGGTTTAGCTTTAATGGGCGCAGTAAGTAAGAGCTATCTTTTATTCTTATTTTTTTTCATGAATTAGTTTTACACGCATGATACAATGCAAATTTGGATTGTACAGGGAGTGTTCTTCTGTGACATGATCCTTCTCTACATCATGAAGAACGGCACCGCCTATCGGGAGAGGAAGTTTGAAGGTTCCAAGTATGTGCTTCTAATACTTTCAGGACCACTCAGACCACTGATGCTATGCTAATGTCAATTTGTTCTCCACAGACAGTCAACAGCTGCTGGCAACCTCCCTGAAGTCAGACACGAGAAAACCAGTCTGGCGTCTTAGTATTTGAACTTTGAGTTTGTAACATATTGTGTATATATTTCAAGTGTGAGGCCTTTCATATTAATATAAATAAGTCTTACTTTGCCCATTCTTTCTGCGGCTGAAACACAAGAAGACATTTAGCAATAAAAGTATTGTCCTGTATTGAAATATTAGCATAGGCTATAGCCAAACACACAGTGTAACAATAAGAGTCATCATTAAGCGGAGTACACCCATAGTGATAATAAGTCCTGATTTGTGCATGTTCCTCTCCCGTTTCCAATCAAAGTCAACAAAGGCTAAATTGTCGGCTGTCTCTAAAAGATCCTGATCGATTATCCTGTGGTGTGGCGTGCGTTGAGAGTGACTTTTCCTCCCAGGTTTGCTTGGAAAAGAGTCGGGGACCAACTCTCGTGAATGTTAAACCTGGTCAACAGTGAGTTTGTCCGAGCCACAGACTTCGTCATTGCGACGTCAAAGTTATCAGCTATGCTAAATGTTAGTCTAGCTTCTAGTACTACTCTTTCCTCTTTTTTATTTTTTTTTATTTTCGTGCAGTCTGGATGCCCTGTGGCACCATGCTGCCTCTCACAGGTCACTTGGTACTGCGACAGATATCTTGTTTGGGGGAGGAGAGTCGCGAATGTCGATGGAGATATCGTTGTGTGTCTGGTGCGTTGTGTTGGTCATCGAGACTACACCATACAATATGAGAGCAGTAAGAACACATACAGATTTTTTCCCTTGTCATGTGTGGGGTCTGTCAGATTTTAAAAAAAAATCACCATGTGCAGGGGCGGAGCTACGTGGTGGCCAGGGGTGGCCGCGGCCAGACTGAAGGTCAGCCACCCCGCTGGAACCCCCACTATAGTGCTTTTCATGATAGAAAAATTTCGATCAGAAACCCCCCCTGACGACTGATTTCAAGCGGCCCACTATATATTTTCTGGCAACACCAGCGACTATGTGTGTACTCCGCTTAAGAGACATGATTGTTGAAAACAGAAATCTAGGCTGTCTTGCACTTCCCCTTTCCTTGCCAGGAGATGTCACTAGGGTAGTGGGTTTGAGTTTCTCAAAGCACTGTGCTTTACTTTTTATGTTGAGTCAATACCCCCTCTTTCTGCACACAAAAAACTACAACACTGATTATGGTTGTCAGTTATGGTTGGCAAACAATGTAGTTTAACAATTAATTTTAATGTAAAAAAGCAGTTTAAATACAATTAGCCTACTACAAAAACAAAGCTCACCACCGACCACTGTTGAGTGCTACTACACTTTACAAAAGTAACACAATGACAACACTACTAAACAATTAATAATGTAAGGCAATACTAATAAGATTACAATCTTTAGCTTCTTTTTTAATAAAAGTTTATACTCAAGAATTGTTTTTAAAATTATTTGATTCATTTAAAATTTTACATAATAAAAATAACAATCATTAATAATAGTGACTATATACAGACACCTCTTACCCATTATTTATAAAATATAAGGTATCGAAATACCATGATCTAGGAGATTTAAAAAAAATACAAACAATGTACGGGGCTAATAAAAATATCTTACCAATAAATATTCAAATAAAGTTTGAAAAAAGAGTAAGCAACTACAATTTGCAAGGTACAGAAGTCTTTAAAATACCAAGATTTAGAATGAAAGTGATGGAAATGAGTAAGTAGTAAAAGGTGTGAACATAGAAGTCAAGCTCATATAATATCTTTAAAAATCTTATCTTTAAAAATAAATAATTATGAAATGGTCAATTTAGACAGTGGTCTGCATATTAGGTTAAAAATCATTTAGAAGACCTTGGCGATTTATTTAAATAGGCTAAAGGGAAATTTGAATGTGAAATGTAAATGTTTTTCTGTAAAAAATTCTGTAAGATTTATTCTTCGCTCTGCTCCCTTTCATTCAAATTTAGTTTTCGTGTAAACATGTTTGCTTTGTGTCTCACATATAATGAAATAATAATAATAATAATAATAATTTTTAAAAAAAGGAATCGAAGGATTTTGACTTTTTAATGTATTTGAAAAATGGTTCAGAAACTTTTCATTTCCTTACCATTTTGTGTGTAATAGGCTTTCTGGCAAGAATGATATTTTAGAAAACTTTTGTGTTCAAAGTTGCAATTGGGCATTTAGTAATTTAGTAAGTAGTTTTACCGCAACCAGAGTATGACAGTTTTATTAGTTCTTTAGCTACTATGGAGAGAAGCTGTTGAATGCAAGAGGATGATCATATGCTGCTAGAAGTTGGCTTACTTACTGAACAATTTGCCCCTCCACCACACTTTTGATATGATGGCTACGCCTCTGCCGCATACCTCCACCCAACCATGCAGCTCCACCACAAACCTCTGAATCTGGAACACCAGGGTGCTGTAAAAAATTACAGCAACAACACAATGTTAAAAGCAAATTATTGCCAACGTTATACTCTGATTTACAGACCTGTATGTCATACACAGAGAGTGAACCAGGTGACAGCTACACTTATGTTATTCTAAGGGCAATTCAAAATACCAGTGTAAGAAAACAAGAATACTTGACGTGGTGGTGCAGCTGCAGTTTCCCACATCCAGACACCATCAAGGCCACCTGAAGGTATTGCTCATCACAACACTGCTGCTGCTGCCATGTAGCACTCAAGGTAAAGCACAATTGCCGAATTATACCTAAAAATGTCAACCGGTTCCACCTATATTTTGTCATTTTACCACAAAAAAAGTTAATTAAATGAGTTTTTTATGTGTGTTTAGCTATTGGGTGTTACCTGTTGACAAAAGTTTTTTTTTTAAATGCTGAACCCTCCCCCCCAAAAGCAGTGGCTTTTTAATTGTTAATTCATATTTTCTTCACCACAAATACATTACGCTTTTATGTTAATATCTTCTTGGCAAGCAGTTACATGCAATTTATGCTATGTTAGTTAAATTTTCGTGTGCTTAACATAATCAAATTGTGTAGCACCATTTAACAAATTCGTTCATCTCTCGACGCATTTTACTATATTAAGTAGTTAAAAACAAATTATGTTAAGGCTGGATAAACTCACATGACATTATTTAAACAAAAAGTTGACTTCATTATTGAAGTCAAGTTTTCATTTAAATGATTTTGAAGGAATTTCTTCATTAAACAAGGACTGTATTTAATAACTCATCTGGGTCTTCAGAATAGACTTTACATGTAAGGAACAAAAAAAATAAAAAATAAAATCTTGGAAAATGTATCATCACTGTTGAAGTAATAGTAAAAAGATATTTTGTGATGTGACAGTAATACAACATTTAGAAAACAGCACAACATAGTACTCTGATATATATATCTTCCAAATCATATAAAGTGTTCAAGGGCACAGTTCTTTAAAATGTTGATTTTCTTTTCTTTTAATTAAAGCATGGTGGCCAGCTGGTAACACATCTTCCTCACAGTTCTGAGGACCCACGTTCAAATCCAGCCTCACCTTTGTGGAGTTTGCATGTTGCCCCCGTGCCTGCGTGGGTTTTCTCCGGGTACTCCGCTTTCCTCCCACATCCCAAAAACATACATGGTAGGTTAATTGAAGACTGCCCGTAATTGTGAATGTGGGTGCGAATGGTTGTTTGTTCGTGTGTCCTGTGATTGGGTCGCGACCGGTTCAGGGTGTACCCCGGCCGGCTCCTGCCCGAAGATAGCTGGGATGGGCTCCAGCACGCCCGCGACCCTAGTGAGGAGAAGTGGTATTGAATTAAAATTCAATTGCATTCAGTTGAAATGGAAGAAAGAATGTCTCAGAAGTCCTTCAAAACACACCCAAGTGCTTGTTTTTATTGCTTCATTCCTACAAAAGGACGTAGACCAAAGCTCATATCTGATTGCAGATTCCAGTCAGTGGACAAAAGAATTAAAAAAAAGAAAGTACAGTAGAGGAATTCAGCAGACAAGGAAGTGAGTTGGGGATTTAGACGGTGATGTGACAGAATAAAGGTGCTGTACCGGCAGCGGTTTTCCCACACTGAGACACCATCAAGACAACATGAAGCTCGTGCTGGTCACAACATTGCTGCTGCTGCTGTGCAGCACTCAAGGTGAGGCACAATTTCATAATCATACCTAAAAATGTAAATTACATTTTGTCAGTTTACCACATAAAAGGTAAATTAAACATGAGGTTTTTATGTGTGTTTAATGACTAAAATACAATTAGGTATAACCAGCTGTTGACAAAAGTCAGGGATTTTTTAAAAAAATCTTGAAACTTCCCCCCAAAAAAGTTACTTTTTAATTTTTACATTAAGTTTTGATGTTGATATCTTCTTGGTTTATTATATTAAGTATTTCTGTGTGTTTAACTAACACAATAAAAGTATGGCACCACTAAACATTAAAATATATATATTTTTTATCCATTTGATTATGTTTGTTGAAAATAATTTATGTTAATGTTGGATAAACTTACATGGCATAAATTATGAAGAAAAGTCAACTTTTCGCTTGAATATTTTTTAAATAAATTCTTTATGAAACAAGGAATGTACACTGCTGCGAAAAACAATTTTCCCTCTTCTCAAATTCATATGCGTTTGCATTAATGTTTAAGGTAATCAGACAAATGTAAATATCCGACACAGATAACCCAAGTACAAATAAAATACTGTTTTTGAATGGTGATTTTATTATTAAGGGGGAAAAAAACTATTCAAAGCTATCTGGCCATGCATGAAATTGTCACCGAAACCTAAAAACTGGTTGAGCCACCCTCAGCAGCAACAACTAAAATGAAGCGTTTTTATATCTGACAATGAGTCTTTCACTTCTCTGTGGAGATATTTTGGCTCACTCTTCCTTCCAGAATTGTTTTAATTCAGCAACAATGGAGGGTTTTCGACCATGAACAGCCTTTTTAAGGTCGTGCCACAACATTTCAATTGGATTCAAGTCTGCATTTTGAGGAGGCCACTCCAAAAACTTATTATTATATTTATTATTTATTACTTTTTTAAGCCATTCAGAAGTTGACTTGCTGGTGTATTTTCGATCGTTGTCCTGCTGGTGGAACCCAAGCGCTCTTCTGCTTTAGGTCATGACCGTATAGTCTCCTTCAGGATTTTCTAGTAAAGAGTCAAATTCATGGTTCCATCAATCACAGCAAGTCGACCAGGTCCTGAAGAGATAAGCAGCCCCAGACCATCATATTACCACCACAAATTTGGACTGTTGGTATGATGTTCTTTTTCCGAAATACTGTGTTAAATTTATGCCAGCTGTAACGAGACACACACACCTTCTAAAAAGGTCCAACTTTCGTCTCGTCAGTCCATAGAATTTTCTCCCAAAAATTCTTGGGGATCATTCAGATGTTTTATTTTATTTTTTCGGTTTTCACCTTGGAACTCTGCCATGGATGCCATCTCTTTCTTATTGGATGCCATCTCTTTTTTATTGTTGAGTCATGAACACTGACCTTAACTGAGGTCTGCAGTTCTTTAGATGTTGTCCTGGGTTCCTTTGTGACCTCCTGGATGAGTCATCGCTGTGCTCATGGGGTAATTTTTGTCAGCCGGCCACTCCTGGTCAGGTTCCCCACCGTTCCAAGTTTTCTCCATTTGTGGATAATGGCTCTCACTGTGGATCACTGGAGTCCTAACGCTTTAGAAATAGCTTTGTAACCCTTTCCAGACTGATAGATGTTAATTACTTTATTTCTCATTTTTTTCTTGAATAGCTTGGGATTGTGACATTTTGTTGCATCGTTTTGTGATCTTTTGGCTGACTTCATTTTGTTGGACAGGTTCTATTTAAGTGATTTCTTGATTGAAGAGGTCTGGAGGTATTCAGGCTTGGGTGTGGTCAGTGAAAATGAACTCAGCTTACCCAAAAATGTTTTCATGATTTAACAAGAGGGGGCAATTACTTTCTCACACAGGGCCCGGTAGCTTAGGCATAGTTTATTTTCCCTTAATAAATAGAATCACCATTAAAAATGCATTTTATGTTTATTTGGGTTATCATTGATAATTACATTCATTTGATGACCTTTAACATTAAAGTGGGGAAACTATGCAAACAAAAAAAGAAAAAAAGAATTTTAAAAGAGGGCAAATACTTTTTGACTGTACTGTATTTGGTAACTTGTGTCGGTTTTCAGAATGGACCTTACAAGTGAAGAAAAAAATAATAATCTTGAGATTGGGAAAAAGAAGGACTAAAAATTAACGGCACTTATTTGAGCCATCTTCGTTTTGCAGACGGCATAATTTTATTCTCCTACGATGCTGAACAGCGTCGTATTCAGGAATTAGAGTTAGAAAGCCGTCCCTCAGGTCTGAAAATGAGCAAAAGCAAAACGAAGGTCATGTTCAATCAAAGATGATTTTTGGGTCCACAAAAATAAATCAAAATGGAGGACTATGTCCTAGACGCCGTCGACAACTATATCTATTTAGGCCAACTTGTAACAATGGATGGAAATACAAGCACTGAAGTTGAACGCCGCATAAAGCTTGCCTAGCAGGCTTATGGAAGGCTTACTGTTATATTCAAGAACAATCTTCCCATTTGCTTGAAAAGAAAAGTTTTAATGATCAATGTATCTATGAATGCCAAACTTATACAAAGACTACGCATAACCCAAAGGAACATGGAGCCGAATGTTGAAAATAAGCATTCGCAACAAGAAAAGATGCAGTTGGATAAGACAGCAGACGTGAGTTACCGAAAAAAAAAACCTTAAATGGAAATGGGCTGGCTATGTGGCTCGAAGAGCTGACAAAAGCTGGACCACAGAAAATATCAATTGGGTACCACTGGAGACAAAGCAACCATGGCGAAGACCTAAAAGTAGATGGATAGATGAAATCATTAAACACACTGGGATACACTGGCAACAAATTGCAAAATGTCATAGTAGTTGGAAACGTGAAGAAGAGGCCTTCATCCTGCAGTTGATAGATAATGGCTGATGATGAGGATGATGATGAGATATATATATATATATATATATATATTAGCCACAAATTTTGGACATAGAGGGGGCAGTCTATTATTGCACTCAGCAATTTTCCTTATTCATAAGTGCAACAAGTGGGCCAACTTTCATTTCTAAGGTGGCTGCGCCCATGACACTAGGTTTCACCTCCTGCAAAAACATCCCAGAAAGTCTGGTTCAAAGATTGGTAGGATCAGAAAGGAAGTAGTGATTTAGCTTGGGTGCCAGTGCATCAACATCTTTCATGAAATACTGATAGATTTGACAGACGTTTGGAATAAATAAAAATTTGAGGAGAACCACAATTTCCGGAAAAAAAGTATGCAGAAGAAGTAATCATCGCCATATAAATCCCCAAGATATGAATCCTCTAGATTTTATTGCAGCCATAAAACTGTAAAATGACAAAAATGGAGTCAGCCCACTCTAGTTCTCAGTGGGCCATATAATAAATAAGAAGTTCTTTTGTCTGTTGTCTGTTGTCACCAGTGCTCACACTCAGTTGCTACTCCTGCAACGATGAAGACCGAAATGATTGCACCACCGTGAAAACGTGCAATGAAAATGAAACCTTCTGCAAGATCTATGGCTTGGGTTTGTTGGACCATTTCTCCTCTGTTCTATGACCTAAAAGCAGAGCACCGGAGTAATTGACATAATTTTTACAGGAAATAAAATCTCCAGTGGCTGCGCAAAGAAGTGCGTTGAGGACTCTCAGACGACCTGCTGTCAATCGGACCTGTGCTAGACAGGAGGCGTCGTCCTGCTCTTGCTTTCGGTTTCTGATTGGTGAAAGCAAGAAATAATAGAAAAGTCTAATGAGAGTGGACAATCAACTGTTGTTTCACTAATTGTCCTTATGTTTGATCTATCTTCTCACAAGCTTCTGTATAACACTTAGTGGTCAAGAGCTGTGATTTATTTTGTATGCACACACACACACACACACACACACACACACGCACGCACGCACACATTTATTCCCTTCCTCATGTTGCTTAGTGGGTCACTGATTTCTATGATTTGATGTGGGTTGCTGCCTATAAACACTGCAATGCTGTAGTCAAACTGATGTCATAATAAAAAGACGTCTTCTAATCTCATTATTGTCTTCAACTCTCCTCTGATAACATGCCATGTAGATTGAATTTATAAAGGGATTTTTTTCATTATTATTCAATAGTCTTTGCTCAACACCTAGTACAAATTAGTATTGGGGTACAGTGAATAAAAAAGTTTAAATTATGAGAATAATATCATGAAGTTACGCCAACAATGATGGTGGGGTTGATGTGTCACAACATTGAATTATTTATGATACTTGAACTTGAGAACATCCTCAACAGTATTCATCTTAACGCAATTATCCATATATGATCAGAATATTAAATATGAAAAAAAAATAATTTTGCTTTCTTATAGTATTACTATAAGTTATATAATTATAGTAATACTATAAGTTATATTTAAAAAAATTATATAACTAGTTATAGTTATTACTATAACTAGTTATATAATTTTTATAGTACTACTTTATTCTATTACAGTCGACTGTTTTCTTGTAATATTACGACTTTATGTTTAGGATGTTTTTTTAAATCATAGTATTGCAACTTTATTTTGTACAATTTCAACCTTTTTCCTCACAATACTATAGCATTATTCATTTAAATTATGGACCTTTTCTGGTATTATGACTTGCAAAGTCAAGAACTTATGAACATTATCTTGTAATAGCTTGACTTATAATATTTGTACTTTACTGTTGTAAAATTCTGACTTTATT
Organism: Phyllopteryx taeniolatus; assembly: GCF_024500385.1. Classification (NCBI taxonomy): domain Eukaryota; kingdom Metazoa; phylum Chordata; class Actinopteri; order Syngnathiformes; family Syngnathidae; genus Phyllopteryx; species Phyllopteryx taeniolatus. Next base: position 6,897,180 of record NC_084509.1, on the reverse strand, counting down.
CTCATAGAATCAAGATATATTCCCATATCACTTTCATATTACTTATTGATGAAACTTCTGTCTTGTAAAATTATCACTTTTCCTTGTAATATTACAGCTTTATTATAGTTCAATTCTGACCCTTATATTACGACTTTATTCTTGAAAAATTTCAGACTTATCTCATAAAGAGGCAACAATTTCCCTTTGTCTTATCTTTATTGCATTATTCCTTTTCTCGGAAAATTACGTTTTTTTTTGTAGGGGTGGGTAATTACAACTTTATTCTTGTATAATTTAAACATTTTCTTGTTATATAACTATACTAAATTATTAAACTGTTTCATAATTAAAAAAAAAGTAAAACTGACTTTTTCACTCCAAATATTACGACTTTATTCTTGTACCAGCTTTATTCTTGATTTTTTTTGCTTGTAATATTACAATGGCATTTTTCAAAACCTTTGGCTTTATACTTGCAAAATGGTAAATTCACTGTCATAATATTTTGACTTTACGCTTGTATTTTTTTTTTCTTTCTTTACACTGGCCCTGATAAGTGTCAGTGGCAAAAACTGAAACATCCACTTGTTTTCAAAACATGAAGGAGGAAAAACATTAAAAGAACAGCGAAGAAAGAAAACTGTAGAACCAGTTGAACAACAACAACAAAAAAAGATTCTTTGTTTGCTATGCAAATTAGAAACCCTCTTGTGCATTTACTCCAAAACAGAGAAAGTTATTCTTCTGAGCAATGTTCAAATAAACCGTAAATACAGTATCAGTATGATCAGTATCAGTGATGAGCATGTGAGGATGTACTGTATCAGTAACAACAGTGGCAGGAGAAAACCATTTTAAATACAGAAGAATAGGTTAAAGTGAAAATCTGAAAAAGCAACCAGAATGCATATTAGTATACAGTCGTGTATATTTATACCCTTACCAGGCAAAGAATGGGTATGATCAATGACTGTGAAAATGTGATTGGACATCCTCAACTCGATATTTCACAGGCATTACAAATTACTTTACATTCATACATGCAGTTGGGACAACAAGAAATTTGATGAACACGTGTTTATGCTCCCCATGTTGCCACAAAACCACTATATTTGGCCATAAGTGGTTTGGTTTTGGCGATATTTCATAACCTAAAAGCTAGGTATACACATACTGATAATCAGCCTACTTTCAACATTTTTGGTGGAGATATCATTATGTGTGTGGTGTGCGATGGTGCTCATTTCAAGTACACAATACACACTATAAGAGCAGTGAGAACACGCTGATTTTTTTGCCTTGTCATGTGTTGGTCTGTCACATTTGGGTTAAAATGTTCAAAATTGATATGCATGTAACCCAATTAACTAACCAACTAACAAACAGACTGACTAATTAAACAACAAACAGTGACAAAAACCTTTCTCCTTCTGTGACATTTAAAATATTTTTTTTTTAAATGTGAGAGACCCCACACAACGAGGAAAAAAATAAATAAATCGGCACGTGTGTCCTTACTAGGGGTTGAACCGATGAATCAACTAGTTGGCTTTACTACTCCATATCGTTTATTGATTTAAGTCGACTAATCACGTGTTTTTGCCGTCTCGTCTTCCAATTCATATTTAAAGAGAAATTGTTACACGACTATTCAAGCAACCAATCAGACATGACTTATATAGCACTTTTTCATACATACAATGCAACTCAAAGTGCATTACATAAATGAAAATTAACGCCTCCCACCACTTGTCCACGAGGACACACACACGCACGAACAATTAAAGGTAAAAAAAAAAATCTAAAAAAATTGTAATGACCTTAGAACCTGAGGCTGGGTACAGAGCATCCCAGTAAGGAAACATCAACTCACAGAGCTGTCTGCACCGGGACCAGATCGCAGGTCGCAGGCCACCAGCACGAAGCCCCCAGTGCAGTGGTGCAGCAAGAGCCTGTGCCCACGGCGACTGGGGACCCCATGAGGCAGGAAAAAGGCCATAGCCCACCACAGCTCCCAGTGCACAGGACTCCCTCTGAGGAAACACTGTAAATAGTAAAATATTACTAAAACATTAACAATAAAAGCAATGTAAACTAAAATGATTTAAAACATAACAAAGCCCCCCCCCAACATTAGGATAAAATAGAATAAATCATAAATACAAATGAAGAAATAGGGTAACATACATCGGGTTAGGGTTAAATTAAAAAAAAGATATCAAAAAATAGAGATAAAGATATAATAAAATACATATTAGTTAAAAGCTAAATTATAAAGGTGGCTCTTAAGCCCATTTTTAAAAACAAGAACATTCTCTTCAAGGCTGAAGGTTCAGGTTCCTCGGCAGGCACAAATGGGGGCTGTAAAACATGTTGTTGGGAGCAATGACTTGTGAGAGCTGTTATAACCAATTAATCTATTAATTAACTAAATACACAGCTAACAGATTTAAACCATGAGATTTAAACCAGGCGGCATGGTTAGAGCGTCTGCCTCACAGTTCTGAGGGCTCGGGTTTAATCCCCGGCCCCGCCTGTGTGGAGTTTGCATGTTCTCCCCGTGCCTGCGTGGGTTTTCTCCGGAGTGCTCTGAAATTTACTCCCACATCCCAAAAACATGCATGGTAGGTTAATTGAAAACTCTAAATTGCCCGTAGGTGTGACTGTGAGTGCGAATGGTTGTTTGTTTGTATGTGCCCTGCGATTGGCTGGCAACCAGTTCAGGGTGTACCCCGCCTCCTGCCCGATGATCGCTGGGATGGGCTCCAGCACGCCCGCGACCCTAGTGAGGAGAAGCGGCTCAGAAAATGGATGGATGGATTTAAACCATCCATTTTCTATTGTGCTTGTTGAGCTGGAGCCTTTGTTTAAACTTGTGTGATTGGCCCTTGTCTGGCAGCATTCTTCACACAAAGGCTGTTTTCAAACAAAGTGGGCGCACCCGATGCCAGGTACAGAATATCAGGATACCAAGACAGAATCGAGGCAGGCTGACCATTGGACGTCAGTTGTAAATAACAGCCACAATTTACTACTGTGTGTGCTGAGGAATTAATTGATCCAGGAGCTTAATCAGGACGCCTCCATGGTAACTTTGTCACTCTAATGCTCAATTTCTATTCATACCCATAAATGTCTCCTCAGCTGACACACTAACTGACTTCTGCATTGATTTTAATGTGCAGAGTGGATTCACACTTCATACCAGCGTCACACGTCATCCCACATGAGTGTGTGTGTGTGTGTATGTGTGTGTGTGTGGTGGTCGGCGTGCAAATATGGGTCATACTGTATGTATTAATCTGTCCAGCTGCTTGTTTTCCTCATTAGATCAGCTCAGACTGCAGAGGTGAGGGGTGGACGGATTAATGGGCAGATGTGGAGGAGTAACCTTTGCTCCACAAGTGTAAAGTAGGGTTACATACATCCATCTTTCAGGAGAATGAGATTTCTCAAAATGTGTTGTAAAATAAAGCTCTAAAATTACTCCAGGAAGTGAATTAGTCTTGGTCATATAACTATCGGCATCTTGTTTTTCCTGTACAACAAGTTTGGCAACACACCATCTGTTAACACAGAAAACAAATTAGACCAACACCTAATTAAATAGAAAGTAATAACAATCGTTTTGATATTGTCAATGACATGCCCAAAGAATTCCAATTTACAGGCCAATTTATGTATAAATATTTCAATATTTAATAACAAAGTGTTTGTAGATGAAAAAAACATTACTTATTTGTCTCTTATTGTCAAAGGATGCCTTCATTGTAAACAAATATCCATTTAGTATTATCAAACAAGAACCAGTGTACTATAAATGTCATTGACTGTGAACATTATTTTGAACTGCAGTACGCTGGTTTCTTACATTATTATATTCTTATGCTTAGAGAGACTTAAATTTATATTTTACCATATAATACCAACTACCGTATTTTCACGACCATAAGGCGCATCGTATTAAAAGGCGCAGTCTCAGTTACGGGGCCTATTTCTGTATTTAACACATACATAAGGCGCACTGCATTATTGGGCGCAGGCATGGTAAAACATACGCTAGCTTAAAACATACGCTAGCACGCATGCACGCTAAAACAATGTTTTTAAAAAGGCAGCGGGAGCAAAACTGAGTTCGGTTGTACTTTATTGAAGTATTTAACAATGTACTCACGTTATTTTTTGATCGATCCTCATTCGCAAATCCATCAAAGTCCTCATCTTCTGTATCTGAAATGCGCAGCTGGGCAAGTTCTCAATCAAACACGCCAGGTTCCCTCTCGTACTCGTCGGAGTCAGTCTCGTTGCCGTGCGGCTCCTCAGAAATGATGCCGGCTTTTACGAAAGCTCAAACAACAGTCAAAGCAGATACCTTAGCCCAGGCATCCACAATCTATTCACAAATTGTGGCGTAACTCCTAGTCTTAGTAAAGCTGTGTTCGCCATCTGTCATCCGTCGCTCCCACGCCAGCTTTTCCTTGTAATCCGCCGGAAGTTGCTGCGCCGCGGTAGTCCTTACCCGGATGGATAGATGGCGCAGTTTCATAAAAGCACCAAGACGGACCTCCTTGAAAATTTTCATTTCTTTTGCAAGCGTTATTGCACTCTGTCGAATGGTGACTGTGGAGACGCTTCTCCCGGCTGTTCTTTGCTCAATAATCCATTGCTCGAGTTGGTCTTCCAACTCGGGCCACCTCGCCTTGTTTCCGCGGAAACTCAGTTTCGTTTTCTTGACTTGGCGAAGCTCGTTTTCCTGCTTCCGCCACTTGCGAACCATGGATTTGTTGATCTTAAATTCTCTCGCAGCATTGAGTCCCATGTTCCTCCGCGTAACTGACAGCTTGGAGTTTAAACTGTGCTTCGTAAGCATGTCTCTTCGTAGGTGCCATTTTGGGGGGGGGGGGGTCATTAGCCAAACCGATGTTGTTTTGCACAATGCATATACCTACTGGGGGCATGCCTTTAGCGTCCTCCTTCACGCGCACCCTTCCCCCTTTAACGTCCTCATGCTGTCCTCAGCCACGTCCGCTTTTGCTCTGTCGGCAGGAAATGCTCCCAGTCAGTCGAGTGGTCAAAAAAAAAAAGCCAAGCGGACCGCTCATCACACAACAACATTTATAGATTTTGGAACTCACATAAGGCGCGCCGCATTATAAGGCACCCCGTCCATTTTGGAGAAAATTTAAGACTTTTAAGTGCGCCTTATGGTCGTCAAAATACGGTACATTCTGAGTTTATCTTGAGTTCAAATTAAAAAAAGAATAAATAAAACATGAATAGCTAACTCTCAATCAGCATAGGAAAATAGTGATATACTAAATAAGAACAGTGTTGTTATTATTACAATATCAATGATTAATACTGTATTTCAATATTTTAGCAAATTCAAGTATTCTAAACATTTTTATCTTCACAGGTCATTTATTTCTTTACAATGCATACCATATAATCTCACACAATAATAAAGTAATGTCATTGAGATCATTTCTTTTACTAAGAAGTGTTCTTTTTAAAATACATACTACAAACACTTCAAACATTACACTTACAGTAAATGGTCATTCTTGTATTTTTTGCAGAATGAGTATGAGACATCAAGTATGTATTTTGGCTACATATTAAGGCCCTTGGTAGTATTAGGCGTTTAGAATTAAAAACCTTTTTTTTTTTATCCTAATCAAATGCCTTATAGTGAAAAACATGAGAAAGAGCATTTTCATAGGCTGGAGCCAGAGTTGGGTAGTAACGCCCTACATTTATTCCGTTACATTTACGCAAGTAGCATTTTGGATAAATTGTACTTGTCAAAGTAGTTTTAATACTGCATACTTTTTACTTTTACTCAAGTATATACAGTGGGTACAGAAAGTATTTAGACCCCCTTAAAATTGTCACGCTTTGTTATATTGCAGCCATTTGCTAAAATCGTTTAAGTTCATTTTTGTCCTCATTAATGTACACACAGCACCCCATATTGACATAAATTAAGTAAGTATTCAGACCCTTTGCTGTGACACTCATATATTTAACTTGGGTTAAAGAGCTCGGAGACAGAATTGTGGCAAGGCACAGATCTGGGCAAGGTTACAGAAAATATTCTGTTGCACTTAAGGTTCCTAAGAGCACAGTGGCCTTCATAATCCATAAATGGAAGACGTTTGGGACGACCAGAACCCTTCCGAGAGCTGGCCGTCCGGCCAAACTGAGCAATCGGGGGAGAAGAGCCTTGGTGAGAAAGGTAGAGAAGATCCCAAAGATCACTGTGGCTGAGCGCCAGAGATGCACCCAGGAGATGGGGAAAAAATTAACTTAAATGATTTTAGCAAATGTCTGCAATATAACAAAGAGTGAAAAATCGAAGGGGGTCTGAATACTTTCCGTACCCACTGCATGTTAAGGAGAAACGGTACTTTTACTCCATTCCAATGGATACTTTTATTGATCAATTATTGGTTATTCATCAACTATTTTGTGCGCTTCCTATCGATTTTCGCATTAGGCGCTGTTTGCTCCAGTCCAATTTAAGCGCGAGTGACGCTTCTGTCTAGTTCAACCAATCAAACGACACAATGAAGTCACAGGACCACACACAGCGTCTTCTATTGGGCTTCCCGGGCATAGGTATTAACACAAGATAAGACAGCTTGGTTAATCGACGTTCCTACGTGGCAACCATGTTGGGAAGGTCGTCGTTACCATTGAAGGCAACGGCACGCAACTTGTGTTTACATTTAGAAGAAGAAAAACAACAGCTTTCATGCATTGTAGTCTTTGTCTGGCACCGTGTGCCCAAACGTGGATATTTCAGCCCAATTCTAATTTGATAAAACACCTTGCGGTAAATTGCAGATGTTTTGTTGTTCTTTTGGCCAACTTTATCACAAGTAAAACATATCTTGGGGGTAGGTGCTAAAGTCGCTAACACTGTACACACGCACACACACACACACAGACAAACACGCTCAGCAATATGAGAATTTGCAGGAATTTGTACATTCACATTTTAGTACTGTTTTTTATTGATGTTCATTCTCTGATTAAAAAAATCTGAAGTTACTCACCATTTACTCAGTACTTGAGCAGTTTTTTCACTTTGTATTTTTTACTCTTACTCAAGTAAGTTTTTTCGAGGACTACTTTTTACTTTTACTTGAGTCACATTATTGTCAAGTAACAGTACTCTTACTTGAGTACAATATTTGGCTACTCTACCTACCACTGGCTATAGGATAGAAAACAAGGACTCAGTGTGCACATTGTTGCATGAGTGGAGAGCGGGCATGTTGTCAAATTGTGCCTCATCTGCTAGCTAGAGTAATGGTGGTCCATCTATTCAATTGGATTAGAGGAGGGATTTCACTGTGGTATTAATCTGACAAGACAGCAGCCGGCCACCCGAGTTGGACTCAAACGGAGCTGGGTTGTAGCGCCTGTCACGCTCGCTCCACTGCTTGACTGCAATCAGGATGAACCTGTTCTGCTTCTCCTTGGTAAGAAATACACTTCTGCGTGTGTGCGTGCGTGTATGTGTGTGTGCGCGCGTTATCTGCTAGCTTTATTTTTGCAGAGGAAGTGTTGCATTTAAAGTGTGCATGGGACGTGATTGTTAGGGGTAATAAGAAAAGGACTCCAGCTGTATGGGGACCTACTTTTTATTAGATTTTTTTACTGCTGTTAAAAAGTGGCTACAGCTATACTATTTGTGTGTATACTATAGTATTATTATTTATATTTGTGTGGACTACTTTATATCCTAAGAGTGGCAAATGAGTGCACTCATTCCAGTGCTGCAAGACACATTATGTACAACTGCATAATAGAGTGGGATTGAGTATATTAAGTATCAAATAATAATAATAATAATATGTATATATATATTATTAATAATATATAAATAATAATATCGATAATTACAAATCCTTACAAAGATTATAATAATACAAAAAAGGATTTACACTGTCAAAGAAATGTAATTATCTCAGTTCAACACTTTTGTCCATACTGTTTACCTACAAATGCATTTAAACAGTTTCTTAAATGAATTAAAATTATGGATACTTATATTAAAGATCATCCTACGTTATGTGGTCTTTAATGACAGTTAACGTCCCAGTTGACTCTGACATGCAATCACTCCACAATGTTGAGTGCGTCCATGTTTATGTTCTTATCGTTTCTCCATAAAAGTCCTTTTTATTTGATTTTGAACTCTATTATTGTTAATACACTGGTTATATTGTTTATTATTATTCCAAAAATGTGATTTTACAAATGAATTTATAGACAGCTCCACCCTGGACACTTTTTGCAGAAATGATTGTGGTTTATTTAGCGACTAGAGAGGGGTAAAATTTTACACACACACGTACAATGCAAACTACAACATATTGTTAAATGAATATTCATCTTACAGCGTTCTATCTTTGTAAAGGCAGACTTTGTGATACTAACCAATTGCAACACAGACACAGGATAAATATCCATTACATTGTGCAGGTGTACCTAAAGTTGTGGCCTGAAGTGCTACACGTGGCTGGTCTCAGCTGTGCACAGATCAGAATCAGAATCATCTTTATTTGCCAAGTATGTTCAAAAAACACACAAGGAATTTGTCTCCGGTAGTTGGAGCCGCTCTAGTACGACAGCAGACAGTCAATTGACAGAGAACACTTTTGAGACATAAAGACATTGACCAAAAAAAAAACAGTCACTGAGCAGTAAAGGGTTGGCAGTTATCTGGTAATGCCGGTACATTTAATTTGTTTTTTTTTTGACAATTGTGCAAAAAGATGCAGAGTCCTCTAGATGTTGGGGTTGTGCAGCAGTAATGAGGATTACTCTCTAACCTCCGGCTAGATTGTCTTCTGTGTTATCACGTGCACTATTATTATTAGAAACCGGGCCTAAATAGACAGGACATGGATATTGATCAAGACATTGGAAATGAAGATGGATAACCTATTCCAGTTTTATAATGATGAGTTATTACAGAACATACACAGAGTGACCATGTAACATATTGTCACTTCTAAGTAGACCTTGTCATAAGTTCAGCGGGGTGAAAACTGGTTATGTTCTTAGAAGGAATGTGAACGAGCCAAACACATTATTAATCTACTCTCAAATCTCTTTGGAGGAATTGCAATCCATCCTGACATCAGAGCTTTGGAGCAGCATGAGCATTACAGCCATATCCAATCCTCAATATGATTTGATTCTTTGTGTCGTGTTCCTATGGAATCAGTCAACATGCACTACTTAGTCGAACACGTGCCGTTCTGTGCTGCTGGTTGACCTCGAAGTTGTTCTGAATTTAGCATAAAAAAAGTCAAAAAGTTAAAGTAAAGGGGGAAGTTCATGACACGTAAATAAGATGTTTGCTGGTAGTTCCATAAGTAATGCTATAATTGATAATGGTCACAAGTACATCTGCACAAGAGTCTGCTTGGTAGTATTCATATCTGTATTTAAATGATATGTAACCACAGTGATAGAGAATTGATAACCGGAAAAGCAATTGGTCAGATAGCACGCATCCATTTTTGCTATGTTGACACGCTCGCGTCTCAACAAGCCCGCAATCAATACGTTTCCGACGCTCCTCCGCCAAGCCATACAAATATAGTTTATACAGGATACGTACATTTTTTTTACAACAATACTTAACAATAATTAGAAATCAATATGTACCTGGAGATAAAATAGACAAGCACGCAGACTCTCATGCAATGTACGTAGTGCGCCGTGCATCATTGAATGGGGGCGATAGAGGAAACCCCCTTACAATGTCCACACGCTCTACTTTACAAAATGCAAACAGTACTACTTAGGTTAGCTGGCTGTGAACATGGCAAAGTACAGATCGAGACTGGAATATTTATTTATCTTATTTAAGCCATTGCTATGGGAAGGATTTACTGCACATTAAACTGCGTAAAAAATATGCGTATTGCGGTAAAATGGGCTTGATCGATTTAAGTGGATAGAAGTCCACTCCTAACATTACTACCGCAGCTCATTCAGAATGCTGCAGCTCGGGTTCTGACCAGAACAAAGAGGTCAGAGCATATTAATCCAATTCTAAAGTCTTTACACTGGCTCCAAGTCAGCTTTAGAATAGATTTTAAAGTTCTGCTACTGGTCTATAAATCACTAAATGGTTTAAGTGCTGAATACATGAAAGAAATGCTAATGGGATATAAACCCAGTAGGGCTCTGAGATCTACAGACTCAGGTCAAATAGTGGAGCACAGAGTCCAAAGCAAACATGGTGAAGCAACATTTAGCTATTATGCGGCACACAAATGAAATAAGTTGAAGTCACGTCAGCCCCAAGTGTGAATGTTTTTAAGTACAGGTTAAAAACTATTCTGTTTTCTCGTGCTTTTTAGACCATTTCCACTTTTAAATGATATTTCTTGCACTGTCATTTATTTTAATTGTACTTTTATTGTTCTCTTTGTTTTAAAAGTTTATAAGCAGTTCTTTCTTTGTTCTTAAATGCTTTTAATCATGTAAAGCACACTGAGTTATCTTGTGTATGAAATGCGCTTTATAAATACATTTGTTTTGCTTTGCTCACTGAGTCACTTACAGTAGTTGTCGAACTCTTCGTTTGTGCCTCTGTGTGTATTATACTGCTTCCTGGTGGCCAGGGCGCAAACACTAAAGGAGCACAATGTGGCACTGCTATGGATTAATACAATTTCCACACATTTCATTGGGGAACGATATTTGAGTTACGAGCATGGTCAAGGTACAAATTTATGTCATAGGTCACTGTAATTGTATGGTTCATTGTGTACTGAGCTGCCACATCATTTCTTATTTCACATTAAGTTGCATTTACAGTTCTATGTTTATCTTCATACTCTTTGTCTTTGCCATCACTGGTAACCACAAATAAAAAAACACACTAAGCTAAAGAACAAGTAAAACAACTTGTGGAGTTAACAATTTGGATACTCACTGAGTTGAGACATCACAAATAATACGTTTTGAACTCCAACCCTAACCACTTTTGAGGCATTCCCTACTAAGGATAAGCAGTACAGAAAATGGATGGATGGATAGACTTGGAGGTTCCACTGTATTATGTAATAATCTGTCCACTAAAATGATTATTTGCTCATTTAGTATGACTCTGCCCTCCTACTATACACCCCCCCCCCCCCCCCCACACACACCCTCACATGTATAACCTTAAAAAGATGCTTGATGTTCCAGCCACCCCGTCAGATTTAGCACACAGACGAGATTAATTCCATTCATGAACTAGAGTGCGGTGGAAAGAAATCCGCTAAAATGGCTCCACACTGTCTACCAGAAGGATGAGCACAATCCCCCGCCCCCCAATTCCCTTTTACGATTAAAAAAAAGGACATAATTGGACCCTTTGTCTTGTCATTGGGGTGGTATGAACAAACGTATACAAAGCAAATTTTTAATATATCAATTTGTCATTGATGCTTGTACAGCTGAAGGAAACAAACTGGTCCTGAGGTCAATTCTTAAACCACTTCCAAAAACTCTCCAATGTATGATAGAAAGCTAAAGAGGAATTTGACCTTTCAACACATCAATGTCCAAATGCATACATCCAAATCAACAAAAGAATGGTTTCATCAGAAGAAAATGTTCAGGCCCAAACCTAATTAAAAATCAGTTCTGTGGATGTGTTCACTTTCTATATTGACTATGTGAGTCTGTTACAAAATGACTACTGACATAGGTTTGTGTGTCTATATGTACATGTCACCAGGAGGGTTCAATGGACAGCCTGTATGAGGCTGCGCAGACCTCCGGCGACAGCCCCCCTCAACCCATTCCGAGCCGTTCATGCAGCCGCTCGTGCAGCCCGGCGCTCCTGCTGGACGACGATGCGAGGTGGAGGGGTTCCGGAAGGTCTATTTCTATGGTGAGAGGTGCTCAAGTGCTGGTGGAATTTGGAAATTTCTGCATACGAGCCCGCAAGGGTTCCCGCACGGTTTGCCAAAAAAGGGAAGGGAGCAAAGCACCTCTCAGAGCAATTGATGAGGAAGCAGCTGCTCATCAGATTGAATCATATAAAACAAGGCTGATTATGAAACCATCACAGTGAAAACAGCCCAGATGACTTATACCCTCATACCCTTTATTGGGGAAGGAACCATATTTGGAAACATCCATGTGTTATGAGTCCATAGATCCACATGATTACTGAATTTGATTCATGAAATTTAGAGCACTGTGCAAAAACCTTAGACCACAATTAGAGTTAGTTTTACAAATGATCATATGCATTATCAATTCAATGTCAAATGCAGGGTACTTCCTGGTTCATGGAGGATGACAAACAGACAGGCGGTATCATCATGATTCCGGGGTTAGGTTGGACAGTCAAATTTACTTGTCCAGAAATAAATGTAAATCAATCAATCAATGCACTGTAAATCATTTGGAAATTTATGACAAATCTTTGACTTTCTGGTTGAAAAATGCCCATATGTTAGTCTTATGAGTTGAAAATGTCATGTTTAACCAGGCCATTTTCAGATTTTACAATGGCGACGTTCCCTCGAGCCATCTCATTCTGGGCCAAACCGATAGCAAGCGCATCATCAGACAATTTGTTTTTAATGAAAAATGTGTTTTGTAATTTTTGTATAATCCTGCATACTGTACTACTAACTATCCTATTGTTTTCTGTTTTGTCAAAACAAAACGATCTTTGTAATATAATCTGTAATCTTTATTTGATATTTTATTTTATTTAGTATTTCCATGACTGCTTGAGTATATCCTCGCAATTTGTGACATAAAGTAACATTAACAATTTCGTATTTTACATCAGGAAATGACAATGAGGCCAGGCACCAACGCTCATAAAAAGAAAATAAGGTAAGCTTCCTATACATATATGGTACCAAAACATATTCAATTTCGCTCTCAAAGGCAAATATCAATGTCATATTTGTGTTATATGACACAGGCTGAATTGTATTAGAAATACCGTATTTTCAAGACCACAAGGCGCACCGCATTAAAAGGCGCAGTCTCAGTTACGGGGTCTATTTCTGTATTTAACACATACATAAGGCGCACCGTATTATTGGGTGCAGGCATGGTAAAACATATGCTAGCTTAAAACATACGGTAGCATGCACGCTAAAAAGGCAGCGGGAGCAAAACTGAGTTTGGTTGTACTTTATTGAAGTATTTAACAATGTACTAATGTTATTTTTTGACCAATCCTCATCCACAAATCCATCAAAGTCCTCATCTTCTGTATCCGAAATGAACAGCTGGGCAAGTTCTCCATCAAAGACGCCAGGTTCCCTCTCGTCATTGTCGGAGTCAGTCTCGTTGCCATGCGGCTCCTCAGAAATGATGCCGGCTTTTACGAAAGCTCAAACAACAGTGCAAGCAGACGTTAGCCCGAGCATCCACAATCCATTCACAAATTGTGGCGTAACTCGCCCGGCGCTGCCTCCTAGTCTTAGTAAAGCTGTGTTCGCCATATGTCATCCATCGCTCCCACGCCGCTCGCAACTTCACTTTGAACGCCCTGTTTACACCGATGTCCAGTGGTTGGAGAATGATGGCAAGCTCCGAGTTATTGCACTCAGTCGAATGGTGACTGTAGAGACGCTTCTCCTGGCTGTTCTTTGCTCAATAATCCATTGCTCGAGTTGGTCTTCCAACTCGGGCCACCTCGCCTTGTTTCCGCGGAAACTCGGCTTCGTCTTCTTGACTTGACGAAGCTCGTTTTCCTGCTTCCTCCACTTGCGAACCATGGGTTCGTTGATCTTGAATTCTCTCGCGGCTGCTCGATTCCCATGTTCCTCCGTGTAACTGATAGCTTGCAGTTTAAACTGTGCTTCGTAAGTGTGTCTCTTCGTAGGTGCCGTTTTCGGGGTCCTTAGCCAAACCGATGTTGTTTTGCACAACGCACACCCCGGCGCTATATACCTACTGGGGGCGTGCCTTTAGCGTCCTCTGTCACGCGCACCCTTCCCCCTTTAACGTCCGCATGCTGTACTCAGTCACGTCCGCCTTTCCTCTATATAAGCAGCGTGTTGGCAGGAAATTCATCAAAGTCACACAACAACATTTACAGATTTTGGAACTCGGTGCACACATAAGGCACGCCGCATTATAAGGCGCCCTGTCCATTTTGGAGAAAATGTAAGACTTTTAAGTGCGCCTTATGGTCGTGAAAATACGGTACATAATAATCCAGCCTAGCATGCAGGCTCGTGCCTACGTGCTCTTCATTGTGGAATGTGCGTGCCAACGTGCAAGCCAAAAGGGTTTCCCACAAGGCTTGAAGGCTCTATGTTTATGTTCTCGGGACGCTAATACTGTAAACCCCGCAGCACAGCAGACAGCTTCTTAATAAGCAACCCTATCACACCACATCCTTCCCTCATCTTGTCTGCAAGAGGCCTACAGGAGGCACACTGACAGCTTCATTGAAAGTTATACATTGCAAGTTGTAAAGACTTAGTTTTTCATGGTCAGGGTAATACAGAATATAGATCAAGGGGATTATGGCTTTGGGGTAGTTGAACTAAGCGGATTGAAAGCCCACCTATTTAGTCCCTAGACTCTCCAATATACCGGTGCCTTTATTTCTAAGAACCACTCCTTTCTGGATTTTTTAAGACCATCTAATAAATATGCAGTTGAATTTACACACCATAATTTTAAATGAATACCAGTATATACAAAAATAAAATAAATAACAATAATCTTGGTAATTGATTTGTCTGTTAACTATACTTTCAGAACACAAGTATCCAAATCCGCATCAGACAATGAAACGCTGGGTGAGTTCAATCAGTTCACTTTTTTACTGAGGTAAAATGGTGTTGTTACTGTTGTTTTAATCTGAAATACATTTTAAAAACATAAATACTGTGGAACCTCTCAGGTTGGACAATTTTCTAACAAGAAATCATGGAAAAAAAGAAATCATCAATTCCAATGGTTAAACTGTCACCATCATAAAACCTGTCGAAGCTGTACAGGCAAAATATTAGTCACATTTTTAACAGTCTTCCAAGTGTATAAACAAGATAAACACTCTTCATATTAAAGATGTTAAAACAGTAAGACACATCCAATGGCAAATTGCAAAGGTGTGTACTAGTTACACGAGTGCAAAAATAAGTTAACCACTTAAAACATAAAAACAGTGCAGCAGGAGTACTTTGTTGTAGAGGTTCCGCTGTATTCAGATTAAACCCAGAAATGACCTACTCTGCAGACTTTCCACTTTTGACCGTGCTCAGTTCACCCTGACTTTCCTCCACATTTGTGACTTGTTCACCCTGCTAAACAGATAACGCTGTTCATAATGTGGCGCTTTGGAAGGCTGCCAAGAGCCCAGAAGATTTAGTCCACATTGCCAACAACCACAATGAAGGTAAATAGGGAATAAATCAGTTAAGCTGAACTATAGGTCAATGTTCATTTGGGCTCTCCGCAGGGGGCTCCTCTCCCCCGTCCTTCCCTTTAGGAGACATTTAATCAAAACTGTGTAGAACTCTGCAATGTGGAATAATGATCTATTACTGCATATACAAATAGAAAAAAAATTCTGAAGTGCACAGGATAATAAGTGAAAATGGCTCGATGGACGCCATTTTCATCTGGCAAATAGGTGATTGATGCTACTTTTTTCTTCAAAACTCTCTCTTTTTTTGTAGTGATGAAGAGGACGAAGCACAGAGGGGACAGCAAAGGAGGGAAATCACCTCATCATTCTGGTACCAAAAAAAGGGACAAAAATTCCCCAAGTCAGGTAAATCAGTATGTGTTTTTAAGTTTGTTTAAAACCTGTTAAAATGAATTTGGCTCAAATTTTGCATTGTGCATCCATATTTTGCTAGCTGTTCTAATAAACACATAAAAGCACTATACTGTATGTTTTAGTAGGGGAAACCTTAGGTAAACAATCATTAAAACACATTAAACACCGAACAACTAACTAAAAGATGATGAAAACACATAACCATCCTCACCAAACCAATGCAGAAGCTCTCCTGACAGCTCAAAAGCAATATATTCCATCAGCAACAACCTTAGTTTCCTGTAAAAAAAAATAACAAAATAAAAAATAAAACAAATTAAAACAGAAGACAAAATGACCAAAGACATCAGAGCCAACCTGTGAAGGTTTACTAAGAAATGTCAATTGTTATATGGAAATGGGTTTAATGGATGATAATAAATCTTGTTACGTCAATAAAACGCAATTGTCTGGGTGTTGGTTGCATGGGTCAATACCAAACTTAAACACTGTGGCCTCTGATTGGTCAAATGAGATGTGATTCAGTCAAACTGATCAATGAATCTCTGATCTAAAGTAGGTCAGAGGTAAGATGCCCAGACTCATAACTTCAAAAACAGGTTGAATTCAGTCCCACTGACATAAAATTTGTGTTCACTGTAAAATATAAACTATTTTACTTGAGTATGACCCCATAAAACACAAGTGTGCAACTTGTATTCCACAAGTTTGAGACCTTTCTCCGCTAAAACCAGTCTATAAACTGTTTCACTTTAGCATCACACTTGGTACAGGACATGCTAATTTTTGCTTTTTCTATGGATTTCTCAACTTTTGGACAATAGCCTCCATAAAATCAAGAAGAATTTTCACTCAACATAGGGAAATGACTTAGGGAGGAATCTCACTAGTGTTATAGTACCAGATAGAGGTAAGATACTGTAAACATTCAATTTGTGTCTAAAATATGCATAGGGTCTGCAAAAGGCAATAATACTGTAACATATACCGGTAAATATTTTGAACTTATTGTACAGTATATTCAAAGTTCCAAAGCAAACAACCTTTTAAACAAGATGCATTAAAAGTTCACATTCGTTACCACTATTTTGTGTCTGTCTCTGGTGAGCAAAATTAATTCAATGTAAATGCTGATTGGGTTTTAATACAGTGCAGATGGTCCAAAGAGCGCCGTGGCTCTGTGTAATCTCTGAGCCACATGGCAGAGCAAGAGAAAGGGCTTAGAGCCCCCGTGGCAGGTCACCTAGCGTCTATTCCTACTAAAGCTCATAATAGTGAGAGGCAAACAAAGCCGTGGATAAGCAGCAGCCACATTTCAAATGGAAATTATTATTATTATTTTTCCATGTCTACCTGTGCTTCTTTTCAGAACATCAACACCAAAGGAGCGGCAACAGAAGCTAAACCAGCAGCAAAAAGGAACCAAAAACCTGGAAAGAAAACAACTGGAAAGAATGGAAAAGAGGGGGCGAAGAAAAGTCACAATACTATTGGTAAAGGTTTTTCAACTAAAATGGCACTCAGTAGAGCGCCAAATCCCACATATGCCCAATTTAGTCAGTAAGTGTTTCTTTGCCACTGAATCGTAGCCATAAGGCTCGACATGGCTCTACTTATTATTTTCACTGTCAAAACCAGCCACAACAAGATCATATTTGTACTACGTGGGCAGCCGAGGACTCCAAGCATCCCGAGCCAATACCATATGTATTTTGGAATCCATGAACCATTATTACTCGTTCATTAAGAAACGTCGTAACTGTGGCTCTCATTGTAATATTGGACAATGCATTCCTCGGAAATGATACGCATCCTAACATTAGTTTATCCTGGCTGTTACAGTATTATTAGCAGTATTATTAGAAACATGGAAAGTAGCTACCATCTTTGTGGAAAAAAGAAGAAGCATGGAATGAGCACTTCAAATGCCTCTAAAATTCTCCCAAACAAATACATTCACAAAAAACAAAAAAGTATTGAATACTTAACTATTCTACTGGAAATCTCCACACTGGTAAATGTCCTACTATTATCTGGATCCCCATCAAAATCTAATTTGGAATTCCGTTTGGCTCATGCTCAGCGGCTCCAGATTAACGGAAATCAGTTTGCGTTTGATTCTATACTGAAGAAATGTGGACAATGTGATATATTATACATTGATCACACTGCCTATGTCTGAAAAATGCCAAATTGAAAAAAGACTGTGCCCCTGCCTGCCCGTTTACACGTGTCATGTTGTCACCTTCGGTTTTCTATCTATGGGAACTCATGAAATTTACATCTTCTATTGTCTTCAGTGCATCCCCCAGCAGGACCCTCAAGTCCCCCCATGGGCCCACACTACCTGAATGTGCCCTACAGGTCCGAAAGGAGGATCTACTTGGGCAAGTCCTCCACCCTTCCCACACAGGAAAACACAACTCCAGGCCGCTGCACCGACATGATCAGCCTGTCTGGTGGTGCGACTCCTACTCACTACCACAATCACAGCCATAACCAGCGCTGGAGCAACCTGGCTGACAACAGTCCCACCTGGGGCACCGTCCAGCACACATGCCGCAGGCCGCTCACGGAGTACCGCCTGTCCTCCAGCGACTTCAGCCTGCTTCACGGGAAGAAGATGCAACAGCACGAAGACGAGGACGGCAGCCTGAGTGCAAACTGTAAACCCCTGATTCCCTCAAATGTGACGCGGTCCGTCACTGACTTGGATCTGTCAGAACCCAACGTAAGTCTCCAGCGCAGTACGAAGCAACACACCTAATTGACATTTGAGCTTTTTCTTAGTCGCATCACATTAACTGCCTCTTGTTGCTAGGCGGAGGTCATTGGGTTTGATCATGACTGCTCCACAAACTCAGAAAAAAAAGAAGAAAAAAGCAACACCCGCGAGGCTGTTTGAATGACAACTGGAAGTCAGACAAACAGAAGGAAATTATGGTAGAAAAGAATGATGAGATAGTCCATTAATAAAACTACAATCAATTTAACAATTGAAAGTATGCTCTGTATTAAATATATTTTATACAGTTAAGGCCAACATTATTATCCATACCGCAGCCAAAGTGAAAGAGCATTTGAATTAAGTGAATGGGTATCATTTTGCTAGAAATGACACAAGCAAGAAGCGAGATGGTAAGATGTTGAATTCATAGATATTAATAGAAAATATATTGTATGCTATCATCGGTGGCACGGTGGACGACTGGTTAGCACATTTGCTTCACAGTTCTGAGGACCCCACAGTGTACCCCGCCTCTCGCCCAGAGTCAGATGGGATAGGCTCCAGCACGCCCGCAACCCAAGTGAGCATAAGCGGTTGCCCCTTTTATCGACACATGCATAGTCAATATTTTAATGCGCTGAATGATGCTGGACGTTAGCAGGTTTTAAAATGGTGAAAAAGAATGGGTTTTCTCAAAAATCTCTGGCATATGAATAATCCATCCATCCATCCATTTTCTGAGCCGCTTCTCCTCACTAGGGTCGCGGGCGTGCTGGAGCCTATCCCAGCTGTCATCGGGCAGGAGGCGGGGTGCACCCTGAACTGGTTGCCAGCATATGAATAATTATTTTTGAAATTTGAAAACAAATCAACAAAAATGAAAACAAATATATATATTATATATTTAACACAAGAATGTTTGCCAGTTTCTTTTGCCCTTCCTTGCCAGAAAATACCCATTCAACACGTAAAATCACTAACTCAAAATTGGGCCAAGGTGTGAATAGGTTTAGGCTTAAACATTCATAATAGAAACATCTGCTCTGTTGCCCCTTGAGTCCATTGTTTATGGTCTATTGCAAGATTCAAATGGATCAACTTGGACATTGTCATAGCACTGATTGACTGATCTCAGAGGTCAGAGTTTTATGTGTTTGTTTGACATCTTTCCCAACATAAGGTGCCTGATGATAATACCCAGTGGGCAGGTCCACTGTTTGTCCTCTCTGGCACATTTTCTGAAGCTAAACATGACTCATGAGGGGACTGTTTACAATGAGTAGGATGATCCCATAGATAGATGACAAGATCCCAATAGGAGGTATAGTGTCACACTTAAGACAAAGTGTCTCTTAAGGATCATTTACACAAGACTCATTTGTTGTCTGAAAATTGACTTTGCAGGTAAGCACAGATTGCTTGGGCGACTGGACATGAAACTTTGTGTAGATGTACCTTTAAAAAGGGAGGGTGTTCATCTCTTAATGGTCAGAAACATTTGTCAAAAGCACATACAAGAAAAGGAAACACTAAGCAAAGTCTTTTTTTTTCCCACTGGGAAAACAAATGAGGCACTCGTCCACTTAGATGAACTACATACATGGAAAGTAGCATGCAAGTCTGAACAATACGGTGATAGTATAGTGGAATCTAGGCCATGCTCCAATTTGTCACCGCCTGCGTCATCCACTTAAGAAAATAGGTGCTTCCTCTTTCACCATCAGGATGGAAGTGAGGTAGTCAGGTAGTAAGTGTACTGTAATGACCTCAGTTCATAGACATTAAAGAGGTAACTACTGAGACTTTGCACTCTAACCAAAGCAGCAGTACCTATTGCTAGTAAGCAGTCCCTCTTCCCTTATGACACTCCTAATGAAGTACATCCTCGGTTATTATGTTTTGGAAATACTCATTACAAGTCATGCTCTGAGACAAAGTTCAAAGAAAATGATTTAGAAAAACAGTCAAAACCATTACATTTAAAAGAAAAAATGAGAAACTGCAATCTGGATTGACAGGGGTTTGTGGCTGATTGCAAACACAGGGATTAGGCAACTGTTTTGTCTTTAGAATCCTTTATTTTTAACAAGTGAGCGCTAGTAGTCTTCCTGAATGCAATGTAATCTACTGGGGACATCAGATAGTGGGGTTTTCCCCACTTTAAAAGCCCTGAAGTGTGTCATTACGATCCACAAAAGGAGAAGATCTAACAAGTGACAGACGGGAAAGGATTTCAACACAACAAAGTTACCACTTCGAGGATCAGCACTTCCTCAAACACAAAGCCCAACATTAAGAAATGAATAGAAAAGAAACTCAAAATCTTCTGGCATCATATAACCTTAACTTGGTTCCACAAGGCTATGATTAAATGGACAGTTTGTGGAATACTGAACTTTTCCCAATTTACTTTTCCTAGTTTTATGTGGAGGGGGAAAAAAGAAAATGTGCAAAAATGACCTTGCAGTTAAAAAAAAACAACAACTTCAATTTCATTGAAAAAGAGCACAGAACTCCACTGAGGTTGGAGCAATATGTGTTTGCCCTGATGCACACCACTTCCTGGTTTGTCAAGGATGGCGTAAAATGATGGGGTGAACCATTCTTCTTGAGACAAAAGTGAGTGACTAAGTGACATATCAGCCACATCCCGATGTTAACAGGCCACTTTCTGGTTCACCTTAGGTAATGGGATTGTAACTTTTTTGATAGCTGGAGGGGGGATTAAAAAGAGCAAAAACAGAAACACCCCTCTAACGAAAATTTTAAAAAACGGCGGTGCACCATATTTTTGGTTTGTTTGTCCATCCACGTTAAGGATGACATTAATAAAATTGGATTAGAAGAGCAACAATTAATTAACTACTATTTTGATAATTAATCGCTTAGAGACATTGTTTAACTTAAAATTGTTCCAAATTCTCTGAATTTCAGTCTCTCAAAGTAAATCTCAGATTTTTGGAGTTCTTTATGAACGCAGAGTGCTTATCTATGTGTTTAATCAAAAACAAAAAAAGACCTTTGGAAAAGTCTGCATTTACTTTTGAAAACAATGATTTTTTTTTTTTACTTTACCAGTGACTGAATCATCATCGATTTACTGTATGTTTGTGCATTTTCTGCACGGTCAATTTAAAATAATCTCCTGTCTTTTAATAAAAGAAAGTAAATAAAACAAAGTTTTGTTTATCTGATTCATTTGATTAATCGATAAAGCAATTGACAGATTAATCAATTATCAAAATAATCTTTAGTTGCAGCCCAAAATTGGAGTGTATCATTTTTTGATTCTGCGGCGGCAGTTCGAACTAACAAAATCTAAAATACAGTAAATGCTGAAATACTGTAACTGTGTTTGTCACTATGTTAGTTTGGCATTTTCTGGTTTAATGTCCTGCGATTGGCTGGCCACCGGTCCAGGGTGTAGTCCAGGCACCAGTGCATTTATGACCATAGTGGGGATAAGTGGTTCAGAGAATGAATGGATGGATGGATGAATGGTTTAGTGTCAATATGTTTGAAACAGACTAGCAGGACTCATTCAAAATAAACTCCCCTTAAAATGTGGAAAAAAAAAAATTATGGAGCGACAACTTGTAACGTTTTCTCGGTGAATGGAAGTTTGTCAACTCGATTGAGTGACGACCAGTCATGGGTGTACCCCACCGCTCACCCATAAGATACAAAAAATAGACTGGGATGGCTCGCTTGCCTCCTCGAGGGGAGGGAATGTTTCCATCGACTTTTAAGAAATAATAATGGTATCGAACCAAAGTAAAAATACAATTCAACAAAACAACAACTTTAACTATCTGTGACGTCACTTCACCTCAAGTATCATTTCGCCTCTAAACTAAATGGAACTTTTCCTGTATATGATGTTGATGTTTTAGTCGAGCGGGGCCACAAAGCCTCAATTTTCCCCTTTCAAAAGCGATTCTGCAACAACAGACACAAAGTCAGTTGCTTCACATCCTGTGTGTTGCAAGGAAGTCAGACACACAGCCGCGCAGCCTCTGCGTCAGACCGTACTCTAGAGTCAGGAGACCCTCCCCAAAAATAAAGAAGACAAGAGTAAAGATTAAGACTTGAAAATGTTGCAGAGGGCAGCTTCCAATGTGTCCGACAAAACAAAGAGCAGCAAACCAAAGGTAGGAGGAGACACTTTCAATGGAATATACAGTTGAATATAAATTCTATTCAAATTCTACCTATAACTTTTGAAAATTTTAAAGGAAGATATGAGTCATTTGTTATTTAGCTATAAAACACATTGTTCTTGTATTCACACATTAAAAAAAAAAAAAAAAAAAAATCAATAAATTAGATTAAAATTAAAACGAGGGCTTTAGAATTAAACCCTCCAACTGGCCTGTTTGTATTTTTGGATGGCGGACGATGTTGTTTAGCCCATCCCGGCATTAAATCAATCCACAGAGGACAATCGAGGAGCGTGCGGCTCATATTTAACCCAGGATTTTCCCAGGGATTACTTGGTTTACATAATTATTCGCTGCTCTGTTGTGCAGATGACGGAGGGTTTGGGAGAGATTATAATGACTATTAGTTTTATGGAAAATTTGAGCAAAAAAAAGTATTAAAATTGGGAGCGAAAGGGAAGCAAGCATGAGTGCGTAATTTTAACTCTGTTTACTGTATTAGATAATTCATAAATACTCGTCACGACAATGTGTTACTTAATATATACTCACTGGCCACAACATTACGTACACCATGCACAATATAATGACAGCCAATACATGAGCTGCATTGAAAACATTTTCAAAAGGCTACAAGTGGTGTTGACCTGATCTACATCAAACTGGGAGCTGATTCTAATCATTATGTATTATTCGCTTTATGTAAGAGTCAAAATATTAGAAACACCTCAGCATGATTATTGTGCAGCCCAACAACTGTCTTCATGGTCTTCAGACTGTAAGAGCATGTGGTTTGTTTTGACAATGACACTTAAAAAATAATAAATGTCATCCACAGCGCTCCACAAGCTTTGGGAGATTTGAAGGTCTCAGACATAATCCATCTGCAGCCAAAGCAGAAGAGAATGGAGCAAATATGGTTTGTACATTTTACTTTTCAGGCTGGCCTTAAAATAAAATCACACACAAAAAAAACATTTTTCTCAGAAATTGGATTTGAATTATGCTTTCCCTTTTGCTCATAAAAATATCAAATGACAATTACAGTACATTATTCAAAATAAGGTTCGTTTTAGTTCCCCCCCCCCCCCCCCCCCCTTATGGGATTTGCTTTATTTCTCCTGAGAGGTTTTGCAACAGTTTTCTTTTTTAAAGTAAAGTTATTTTTGAGACATAACTTTCATCAACTACAACATAAATAATTGAGATAACAATATTTTTTGTTGTCATTTACCCATAAGAAAATAAGTGCTTCCTCATGCAAAGATATGCCTTTTGTCAAAACATCTATGAATAATTTAACAGTCAAAAGGCATGGCTTAACTGGTCCATATGTAAAACAATAACACTAACTACTTTTTGTCATACGCAAAACAATGTGGAAATTATTTCACTCGTGTTGTCTGTTAATGGGATTCAGTCACTTTTTTTTTTTTTTTAAATAATAGACATGAGAGGGGTCGGAAAAGGTGTTAAATTCATCCATCCATCCATTTTCTGAGCCGCTTCTCCTCACTAGGGTCGCGGGCGTGCTGGAGCCTATCCCAGCTATCATCGGGCAGGAGGCGGGGTACACCCTGAACTGGTTGCCAGCCAATCGCAGGGCACATAGGAACAAACAGCCATTCGCACTCACAGTCATGCCTACGGGCAATTTAAAGTCTCCAATGAATGCATGTTTTTGGGATGTGGGAGAAAACCCACGCAGGCACGGGGAGAACATGCAAACTCCACACAGGCGGGGCCGGGGATTGAACCCGGGTCCTCAGAACTGTGAGGCTGACGCTCTAACCAGTCGGCCACCGTGCCGCCAAGGTATTAAATTACAAATTCTTATTATTTTTTTAAACAGAAATAGATCAAAAGTCAGAAATTTCTTTTTAGGGTTAATCAGAAGCACTTTCAATGGTGTCAGGTGTATTCTTACTTTCATTTTACATGAGTTTGTTCTCTCTTTTTTTTCCACATTTTGAATGCAGAGACTGTGTGCAAAATTGCCACTAATTTCCACAAAACTTGTTTCCACAGTTACCTGAAGAATGCGAGAGCTTGGAACCAAACAAGTCAGCTGGGATTGGGAAGAAAATGAAGGCCATTTCACTGACCATGCGCAGAAAAATGGGCAAAAAACACGCCAAATCCTTTTCTGAGGAGATGGTGAGCTTTCCTAATAGCACAATATTGACATTTAAGTTAACTTACTGGCTAAAAATGTAAAGTTAATGTGCTGCAATGAACATTATCATCGTTGACTCTGACAGGGTGATGACACAGAGACAGAGATTACACCTGCAACTGAAAAGAACTCGACAAGGGACAGCAACTCCTTGGAAAGTCTTTACAGCGGCCAAAGTTCCTCAAGTACGCATAAAAATCTCATCACATGGTTCCATCCGTATAGGAAAGGTTTTGTATATGTATATGTAAAAAAAAAAAAATGTTTTATATTTTTTGCCGGTCTGAGCATGCGCGAAGTACGACACAGCCAATCAGAAATAGCGGAACACGGTGCAGTAGTACGAGTTTTTGACGCCTCTCCAGCGAAATGTACAGTTACTGCACTGCTATTGTTGTCAGTATGACTCACCAAAGTCTTGGTATGCCGATGAAGGGTATTATTAATTTAAACAAAATACGTTCGGTTGACCTGTGAAGAATCCACGAATAGCTTGTTGCACATGTGCATAATGTTTCTATGAAGATGTCATAACGCCATCTACTGGCCTGGCATGCGTATTGCTCCGTTTCGTGGAAACGTAAGCGCGTCTGCCATATTGAATGTGGCAGATCTACCCCGTGAACTAATGCAAGTCGATGGACTTGGACTACATGTACGCCATACAAAGTGTACAAATTTAATGGCTCTCGTTCACTCACGCATTGATATAGTTGGGAAACACCATTCACAAAATTTCCAACTTTTATTTTTAATTACAAATGTTTACTCCTGGCGGCACGGTGACTGACTGGTTAGAACATCTCCCTCACAGTTCTGGGGATGCGGGTTCAATTCCGGCCTCGACTGTGTGGAGTTTGGATGTTGTCCCCGTGCCTGCGTGGGTTTTTTCCGGGCACTCCGGTTTCCTCCCACATTCCCAAAACATGCATGGTAGGTTAATTGAAGACTCTAAATTTCCCACAGGTGTGAATGTGAGTGCGAATGGTTGTTTGTTTCTGTGTGCCCTGCAATTGGCTGGCGACCAGTTCAGAGTGTACCCCGCCTCTCGCCCAGAGTCAACTCGGATGGGCTCCAGCATCCCCGTGACCCTAATGAGGATAAGCAGTAAAGAAAATGGATGGATGGATGGATGGATGAATGTTTACTCCTATATAACTAAGCACTGAACCAATCAACAGTATTTTTCAGTTTTGAGTGTTTACAGCTAACAACTTTATGTAACTCTGTAACTGTGATCATTAATATTGAAATATTAATATATTAAATGTTTCATCTGTGTCTACTCTACAATAACCAGATCCTGCAATGTAGACGTGACAATGTAGTTCCTATTTTTTTTCTTCTTAGCTCTTTTCTTAAAGATGCAGTACAGTGAGATGCAAAATATGTAATGCTACTTGGTTTGTGCTTGACGTGTCTTCAGGCGGTGTAACCAGCGAGTCCAATGGTTCTGGTCAGAGGGACAGTCTGAGGTTGGAGGAGGACGGTTCCTATCAGGGTCAGTTCTGTGGCAGAGCTCGTGTCCACACAGACTTCGTCCCCAGCCCTTACGACACGGACTCCCTCAAACTTAAGGTCTGACATGTGTCTTAATACGATATAGTGGTCTTGTGGAAATTGAAAAAACATTAAGTGCGATCCAAATATAAATTTTCTCTTTATGTTCCAGGCTGGTGACATTATCAGCATCATCGCTAAGCCTCCAATGGGCATCTGGACAGGCATGCTCAACAACAGGGTGGGAAACTTCAAGTTCATCTATGTGGATGTTTTGGTGGAGAAGGAGGAAAAAGAAGAAGGAGGAGAAGATGATGATGACGATGACGATGACGATGCTCCCAAGATACGACAACAGAAATTGTGCAAAAGACCTCGACCCAAAACGTTGCTGGAGCTATTGGAGCGCTTGAATCTGGAGGTGAGGATGCTGATATTTGTAGAAGGTGCAGCATGTTTGGTCACCCGTTGCTAGGCAGAATTCACAGCTGTGAAAGGACTGGGAGGGGTGGCAGAAACAGGAAGTCAGACAGACACTAAGGATATTTCTCCCAAAAGAGCCATGTCATCATATTAATCAGTTTCTTTAAATACATGCATCTAGATGCCATAAGTAAATAAATATTGAAATTAACAAGCTTTTCTTCAGCACAAGCCCACCTGCTAGATGTAGTAGGTTATCCCTACTGCAAAATCACCTTCATTCAATTCAGAGAACATAATTTGTAAAGTGTGATCTCTCCCAGGAGTACGCCTCTGCCCTGCTGCTCAATGGCTACCAGACGGTGGAGGACCTTACCCACCTTCAGGAAAAACATCTCCTCGAGCTCAACGTCAAAGACCCCGAGCACAGACGCAAGCTGCTGGCTGCCTCCCAGTTGCACTACTCAGAAGGTCAGCAACACACACACCTAGTCAGTGTTTGCACAAACCCTTCAGTTTTCTTCTAGGAAGCAAAAACTCTCGTGGCATTCACAATATTTTTTTGAAACCTACCCGTGTTATTTGTTGAAAACCCTGCCAATTCGCAATTTTTGTTTTTGTTTTGACAGATCAGAATTTTTGTTTACATGGGAAAATACGGTCTACTGCGAAGCCCCTAAAGTGACATGGAAGAGGCTAAAAACTTTGCATTATCTCACAATAAACACTGGAAGATAATGCAAAGTTTGCATTTGTGGTGTAGTTTAAACTATTAATATAGGTAATTACCAGTATAATCACATTTTGGGGTAACCCCTGCTATTCTCAGATGTCCCAAGCTGGCCCATGTACAGTGTAGATAAAACTTCAGGGGAACTGTGATAACAAAAAACCCCCCCGAAACATTAACTGATGAATGCTCACAACACATTAATTCATCCATTTTCCGTACGGCTTATCCTCACTGGGGTCGCGGGCGTGCTGGAGCCCATCCCAGCTATCTTCGGGCGAGAGGTGGAGTACACACTGAGCTGGTCGCTAGCCAGTTGCAGGGCACATATGAACAAACAACCATTCGCACTCAATTTCACACATACAGGCAATTTAGAGTTTTCAATTAACCTACCATGCGTGTTTTGGGGATGTGGGAGGAAACCAGAGTACCCGGAGAAAACCCACGCAGGCACGGGGAGAACATGCAAACGTCACACAGGCGAGGCTTTATTTGAACCCGGGTCCTCAGAACTGTGTGGCAGATGTGTTAACCAATTTTCCACTGTGCCGCTGCTCACAACACAGTATAACTATAAATATGTTTGGCGTCATATTTCTTTATAAATGCAGTATGGCCGTCAGATTACTGATAGGAAAGTGGTTCCCCACTCCTTCTAAAACCTAAAGTGTATTACCCAATATTTTAACCACTCGAATAAACATCCAGTCTCTAAAACTCCCCCTCAGTTAGTTGGAAATATTTGTGACACCTTCAAATGTAAAGCGGCAGAAGAAAGCTGTGATGTTTTAGGCCTTACAAGAACTATAGAGTGTTATCTTGCTGGTGGCTTCCTGATAGTCACATAGAAAGTGCTGAAGCGGCAGGATGGTGTTTCTTTCTGCCATCTCGAAGCAGAAAGCAAAAATACCCATTATGAGTGTGTAGGTGGAACAGAACTGGCGGGTTAAATTAAGCCTTGCTTGTTGTATTACCACACTGAACCCCGGCAGATGTGCCTGAGGAAAAGTAAAGGTCATTTGATTTTTTTTTTTTTTCCCTGTGACAAAACAGATGGCAGCTTGTTGTCGCATGTCAGTCATTTAACCAGCTGGGACTCCATTTGGCTAGTAACTTGGCAACCTGGATAGAAAATGATTAGGAAATTAGTAAATAATTTTTTTTTTGTAATGAAAAATCACAGAGGGTGACAAAATAGTGAGAGAGCGGTTAGCACATCTTCCTCACAGTTCTGACGTTCAGGGTTCAAATCTGGGCTTCAGCCTTGCTGTGTGGAGTTGACATGTTCTCCCTGTGCTTGTGGGGGTTTTCTCTGAGTACTCCAGCTTCCTCCCACATTCCATAAACATGTAGGTTACGTTCATTGAAGATTCTAAAGTTGCCATATAGGTATGAATAGAGGTGGGACCAAGTCTCAAGTCTCGAGTCAAGTCCCAAGTCAAGACATGCAAGTCCCGAGTCAAGTCGCAAGTCCTATACTTTGAGTTTCGATTCCATCCATCCATCCATCCATTTTCTGAGCCGCTTCTCCTCACTAGGGTCGCGGGCGTGCTGGAGCCTATCCCAGCTGTCATCGGGCAGGAGGCGGGGTACACCCTGAACTGGTTGCCAGCCAATCGCAGGGCACATAGGAACAAACAACCATTCGCACTCACAGTCATGCCTACGGGCAATTTAGAGTCTCCAATTCATGCATGTTTTTGGGATGTGGGAGGAAACCGGAGTACCCGGAGAAAACCCACGCAGGCACGGGGAGAACATGCAAACTCCACACAGGCGGGGCCGGGGATTGAACCCGGGTCCTCAGAACTGTGAGGCTGACGCTCTAACCAGTCGGCCACCGTGCCGCTAGTTTCGATTCCTTTTGAGTCATTTTTACCAACAAAATAAAAATATATTTTAATAGATATAATATTTATATTTAATTAATATGTACATATTATATACTGCATTTGTATATTTAATATATTTTACAATCCCTATTTATTTATCAAAACAAATTTGATAAACAAGTGCACTGAACCTTTATAAGAAAACTAGGGGACTGATCCAAGTTTTTGCATCTTCAAAGCCAATCGTCAAGGGGGGGCTTAGTTTATTGCACCTTGAAAACCAATTGATAGGAGGTTTTCAGTTATTCTATAAAAATGCTATGCTATGTCTTACTTTTTATTTTATTTTTATCTTTTTTTTTTGCAGTAGCATTTAGTAAAAACAGAGTATCATAAAAAAGGAAAATGTTTCGATTAAAGTAATTTTTGACAAGATGGCGCCTACCAGTGTGGTCGCCTCGGTAACGCGCTCTCTAGTATTGTCTTTGTTTTTGTGTTTTTCGTCCGTCTTTGGAGACCTTACACGACTCACTGACACAAGGGGAGACCTGCTAACCATCGAGGAGTCTACTCCGGACTTTCTGTCACCAACTTTCGAATATCCGCTCAGTTTTTTTCCCCGAGTTACTCACCGGAGCGGCGCCCGTGGTTTTCGGCGCATGGAGACGGAAGCGGCGCTACAGAGGGAAACGAGCCGGCATTCAGGTGAAACTCCGCAAGAGAGGACACAGATTGGCGTTCCCGTACCATCCACCTCGCGAATGTACGCTCCCTACCCAACAAAATGGACAAGCTTCATCTTCTGTTAAAGACCAGAAAAGACTTCGGACGTTCCGCGGCCATGTGCTTCACGGAGACCTGGCTTTGCGACACCGTACCCGATGTCGCCGTCATGCTTCCCGGCTTCCACATTCATCAAGCGGACCGCGACATGGAATCATCAGGGAAAACAAAGGGCGGCGGGATATGCCTCTATATCAACGAAAATGGTGTACGGACGTCACGGTGCTCAGCACACACTGCAGCCCGCATTTGGAGTCGCTATTCTTAAACTGTAAACCATTCTACTCGCCACGTGAGTTTGCATCATTCATACTGGCTGGAGTCTATATTCCGCCTCAAGCTAACACGAACGCCGCATTGCTAACGCTTGCCGATCAAGTCAACGAAATTGGAAAGAAAACACCCCGACTCACCCCTCATTATTCTTGGGGACTTTAACAAAGCTAAACTCAACCACGAACTCCCTAAATACAAGCAGCACATCGACTGTCTTACCAGGGAAAATAATACTTTAGACCACTGCTACACTACGGTAAAAAACGCATACCGTGCTATACCTCGTGCAGCCCTGGGCTCGTCTGATCACTGCTTAATTCACTTAATACCGACGTACAGGCAAGAACTTAAATGTGCGAAGCCTACAGTGAAAACAGTCAAAAAGTGGACAAATGAAGGCAAGATGGAACTTCAAAGCTGTTTTAGACTGCACAGACTGGAGTGTCTTTGAAAATTCAGCTGGCAGCCTGGATGAATATACGGACACTGTCACATCCTATATCAGTTTCTGTGAAGTTGTGTGTTTACCAACAAAATCATTTCGCACATTCAACAACAACAAGCCGTGGTTCACTGCTAAACTTAAGCAGCTTCGGCAAGCTAAGGAGGATGCATATCAGAGCGGGGACAGGGCCCTGTATAATCGAGCTAGAAACCAGCTGATTAAAGAAATTAACATTGCAAAGAGGAACCATGCAGCAAAGTTGGAAAAACAGTTTAGCGCAAACGACTCTAAATCAGTCTGGCATGCATTCCAATCGCTGACTAATTACAAGCGACGATCCCCCCAAGCTGAGAACAATAGCACACTAGCCAACGACTTGAATACCTTCTACTGCAGATTTGAAAAGGACAGTTTCACACCACACACCCACCCGGCCGCGACCACAATCACACCTCTGACCTCTGCGTTAACCATCCATGAACAGGATGTGAGACGCATCTTCAAACAACAAAAGATTAACAAAGCGGCAGGCCCGGACCATGTGTCCCCATCCTGCCTCAAAGTCTGCGCGGACCAGCTCGCTCCAGTCTTCACTCAGATCTTCAACAGATCTCTGGAAATGTGCGAAGTTCCATCCTGTTTCAAACGCTCCACCATCACTCCAGTCCCCAAGAAACCTGCAATCTCGGGTCTGAATGACTACAGGCCTGTCGCTTTGACATCTGTGGTCATGAAGTCCTTTGAACGTCTCGTGCTGGACCACCTCAAGAGTGTCACAGGTCCCCTGCTGGGCCCCCTGCAGTTTGCCTACCAAGCGAACAGGTCTGCGGATGATGCAGTCAACATTGGACTGCACTTCATCCTAGAACACCTCGTCAGTGCAGGGACCTACGTGGACTTCAGCTCAGCGTTCAACACCATCATCCCTGAACTCCTTTCATCCAAGCTTCTCCAGCTCAGCGTCTCACCTGCCATCTGCCAGTGGATTTACAGCTTTCTGACGGGCAGGACACAGCAGGTCAGGCTGGGGGAGGCCACCTCATCCACACGCAGCATCAGCACTGGGGAGCCCCAAGGTTGTGTCCTCTCTCCGCTGCTCTTCTCTCTCTACACGAACGACTGCACCTCAGCGAACCCGACTGTCAAACTCCTGAAGTTTGCAGATGACACCACTGTCATCGGCCTCATCAAGGACGGTGACGAGTCTGCATATCGACAGGAAGCGGAGCGGCTGTAGCTGTGGTGCGGCCGACACAACCTGGAGCTGAACACGCTCAAGACTGTAGAGATGATCGTGGACTTCAGGAGGCATCCTTCGCCACAGCTGCCCCTCACGTTTTCCAGCTGCCTTGTGTCAACCGTCGAGACCTTCAAGTTCCTGGGAATTACAATCTCTCAGGACCTGAAGTGGGCGACCAACATCAACTCCGTCCTCAAAAAGGCCCAGCAGAGGATGTACTTCCTGCGGCTTCTGAAGCACGGCCTGCCACCGGAGCTGCTGAGACAGTTCTACACAGCGGTCATCGAATCAGTCCTCTGTTCTTCCATCACAGTCTGGTTTGGTGCTGCTACAAAAAAGGACAAACTCCGACTGCAACGGACAATCAAAACTGCTGAAAGGATTGTCGGTACCCCCCTACCCACCCTTGAGGACTTGCACGCTGCCAGAACTAAGACAAGGGCGTGCAAAATCCTCTCGGATCCTCCGCACCCCGGTCACCAGCTCTTCCAGCTCCTTCCCTCAGGTAGGCGCTACCGATCAATGCAAACTAGAACTAGTAGACATTCCAACAGCTTCTTCCCTCTAGCAATCAACTTCTTAAACAGCTAACCTATAATTCCATTACAACAAGCTGGCAATTTTTTGACTAGAGTTCGTTGTCACATTTCTGTGGGGCCAATTATGTCCTACTCGTGCACTCGCTGTAGATGTCTCTCCATGCTGCACTATTTGCATATACTGGCCACTCATGCCAGAGTAGCATCTGCTCCATTTCCACACTGATTGAGGAGTATCTGTAACATTTGCACAACCATTGTCCCAGATTATCGCACTACTCGTCACTTTAAACCGCACACACTCCTTGAAGTCTCAGCGCCCTTTGCACAATGGTCATTGCACCGGACTATTGCGATATTAGCCATTCGAACTGCTCTAAGTGCTAGAGGACTCTGCATCTTTTTGCACAATTGTTTTTTGTCAATGTCTTTATGTCTCCAAAGTGTTCTGTAAATTGACTGTCTGTTGTACTACAGCGGCTCCAACTACCGGAGACAAATTCCTTGTGTGTTTTGGACATGGCAAATAAAGATGATTCTGATTCTGATTTATATATATTTTGTTTCTTTATTAAAGATTTGGACACTTTTATCTAGTTTTAAGATCTAAATATTCAACTTAATTTGTTTATCAAACCATTTTTGTCACCTTGTTTCCTGTAACTCTGTTTAGTTACATCATTATTATGAGTATTTGCTTGACATTATTAGGGTTGTTTTTGTACAGTGTATCTAAGTGCTTCACTTTATTGTTCTTGCTGTTGCCATTTTTTGAAACCAAAGTGATAAATTAGATGACACTTTTACAGTAAATGCATATTCAGCACAGTACTGGTTTATTTTTTTAATTTACTTTTAGGAGGCCTAAATCCATCCATCCATCCATTTTCTGAGCCACTTCTCCTCACTAGGGTCGCGGGCGTGCTGGAGCCTATCCCAGCTGTCATCGGGCAGGAGGCGGGGTACACCCTGAACTGGTTGCCAGCCAATCGCAGGGCACATAGGAACAAACAACCATTCGCACTCACAGTCATGCCTACGGGCAATTTAGAGTCTCCAATTCATGCATGTTTTTGGGATGTGGGAGGAAACCGGAGTACCCGGAGAAAACCCACGCAGGCACGGGGAGAACATGCAAACTCCACACAGGCGGGGACGGGGATTGAACCCCGCACCTCAGAACTGTGAGGCTGACGCTTTAACCAGTCGGCCACCGTGCCGCCGGAGGCCTAAATGACATTGAATATCCCACTTAGTGTATTATCACTTGGAATGTGTGATTTTGTAAATGTTTTTTTTTTTAATGTATTCTATGCATTTACAATCCCTCAAGGGGAAATCCAACGATGTTGAATAATCAATATTATTGGCAGAAATTGTAACCCTAATGAAGACAAGCACTAGAGAAAATGGATGGATACAAATTACAGAGGACAGATATCCAAAAGAATAAGTTTGTGTTTGTTGCATTATTTAACCACCTTTCTGGGTAATTTCCAGTCAAATTCTGACTTTTGTGCCGCCAGGTGATGATGTCAAAGATGTGGAAGAGAGCAAATTACCAGGTGGTCCACATGAGGAAGACAGTGACTGTCCTAGGGACTCGGGCTGCTTCATCCCGTCCGAGTGCTCAGACAGCAAGGAGGATGCAGAGCAGCTCACAGACACCGTGGCTTCTTAACATTGTACTCATTTGAAGGACGCAGACATTTAAAAGTGTTATAGACCCATGTGGATATTTGCAAATGTTACTATGTGCAGACTCCCTCTCGACTTGGTTTGGTGATATACTAAACATCATTTTGTGACATTTTCAACAATAATCACCATGTTGTGTGTCATTGTGTTCAAAATCACCACTTTATTGTATTTAATTCAAAATAATTCTGTATTTTTACTTCTTTATTCATTAATCTATCATTAGAAACTCATTAATTATATCCTTTCAACATTTATTGTTACCTTTATTTTCTATGCATAAAGTGATGAGTGGGGATGAGTGAGTATTTGGTTGGCGGCACGGTGGATAGACTGGTTAGAGCGTCTGCCTCACAGTTCTGAGGACCGGGGTTCAATCCCCGGCCCCGCCTGTCTGGAGTTTGCATGTTCTCCCCGTGCCTGCGTGGGTTTTCTCCGGGCACTCCGGTATCCTCCCACATCCCAAAAACATGAATGGTAGGTTAATTGAAGACTCTAAATTGCCCCGTAGGTGTGAATGTGAGTGCGAATGGTTGTTTGTATATGCTCTGCGATTGGGTGGCAACCAGTTCAGGGTGTACCCCGCCTCCTGCCCGATGATAGCTGGGATAGGCTCCAGCACTCCTGCGACCCTTGTGAGGATAACCGGCTCAGAAAAGGGATGGATGGATAATGTATTTGCCTTACTGTATATACATACTTTACTGTGCAGCAAGTTAAATGTGTTTGTGTGAATGGCAAGGAGAGACAATAGTGTATTAATGTGAATATTACTGTAAATAACAATTGATAAACACTGCCAACTATCTTATTGAGTCTATTATTGTTATTACAATACTGGAAACACTGAATTAATGTTAGTGAAAATAATAATGAAAATCATATATTTATTTTAATAGTAATGTAAATGTGCTTTTTAAACAAAAATAGTAAAATAATTACAAACACTTTTAAACAACCATTTAAAATTATTTTTAATCAATTATTTTTTTAAATTGTAATAATGGAAACACTTTGGATTGATATTAATCAAAAGATAAAATGAATATATTTAATAATAATTTAATAAAGTACACATTATTCGTTTGAAAAAACACTTTTTTATGAAGTACTTTTAATAATGATAAATTTCGAATAAATCAATGTTTTCAAAATAATTTAGAATATTTCCTTACTTTATTATAGTACTTGTAACAATTATTAATAACTAATAATATTAATATTTATTAAAATAATAATAATAATAGTATGATATATTAGTTTTAAGAATGTAAACATTTTTATTCAAAAAGTATGTGTATTTTAACGTACTTTTCAAAATAGTAAACTGAAATTATTTTTTTAATGTTTTTAATTACAAAATTGGAAAAACTTTGAATTGATATTAATAAAAATAAACGTTTGTTTTAATAATGTACATATTTGTGTTTAAAAATACATTTATACTTTTTTTGTAACAAAGCATGTACTTTTAGAAATTACATACTTTTACGTAATAATTTAAAACATTGAAAACCATAATAACAAGGATGTGCTGCATACAGTTGCAAACAACACCATATATGCACAACAAGGAAACGGCACGGTGAGAGACGGGTTAGCACATCTGCCTCACAGTTCTGGGGACGCGCGTTCAATTCCAGCCCCGCCTGTGTGGAGTTTGCATGCCTGGGTGGGTTTTCTCCGGGCACTCCGGTTTCCTCCCACATCCCAGAACCATGCGTGCTAGGTTGATTGAAGACTCTAAATTGCCCATATGTGTGAATGTGAGTGCGAATGGTTGTTTGTCTCTATATGCCCTGCGATTGGCTGGTGACCGGTTCAGGGTGTACCCCGCCTCCCGCCCGAAGACAGCTGGGATTGGCTCAGGCAGCCCGCCATCCTCGTAAGGATAAGCAATAAAGAAAATGGATAGATGGATGGAGACTGAATAAACTTTCAAAGGTAACAACATTTTCTGGCTCTTTTTCAAATGTTCTGTTTTGATAGCACACACTTTAACGTTGGCAGAAAAACTAAACCTCATAAAAATCGGTTGAGAAATTGGCAAATTATGATGGGAACGTTGACCCCACCAACGTGGCCATCACGTAGGCACGTCGCTTTATAGCCGGGCTGCTACCGCACGCTGGCTTTTGGGCGGATGTAGTTTTCTATTCTTTTTATTTATTTATATTGTTGTTATTAGTATTTTTTAATTAGTGCAATGTAGTTTTACATTTATATCTGTGGTGCCAAAGGTCCACTCCGCGGAACACAAGAATATAGCGAGAACTTTTATTTTATGACGCTTTTGTTTTGCACATCAAATGTACATGCGCGCAGCACGAGAATATCGCGAGAACCTTTTATTTTTTTGACGCCTGAGTTTTACACGTTATTCTGGGAAATGTAGTATTAAACGAAAAGAGCTTTTGCGCTCATCCCCGTTGACAGTGCGGCTCTCAAACGACATTACCCAGCATCCCCCCGTAACACATGATGCAAACGCTGACGTGTGTTTAGTCGGAAGTGTGAATTTCGCATTGCCGTTGGTCAAAGCTGAAAGTAACAACTAGCAATTTCGTGCTTCAGAGCCACCGTTACTGGTTACTTCAGCGGCGGGCGGATTCGTAAACGTACTTGACGATGGCAGGGGAAATGTCAATGATCGGTGAGTCCGAATAATAATCAAATTTGTGAATGAATAAAGTGTGTCTGTCTGTCCCCCTTAGCCGTATCAAAACAGATATCCAGGCTGACCCATAATATGCAGAAAGATAAAGGCGATTCCTAAAGATGAAGACGATTCCTGGTTGCCTATAACAATGCTTTTGGTACTAATGTAAACTGACTGACTGTCTGTCTATCTATCTATCTATCTATCTAT